>NC_071981.1:25489884-25591984 GCF_026283585.1 Hylaeus volcanicus
TGTGGGTTTTTCAAAAATTCTAATCGTACAAAAATCCGAATAAAACGCAGTCGTAAAATTAGTCTAAAGTTGACGAAAATAAAAACAGTATAATTTTTTTGATACTAACTTAGAGTACCTGTGCACCACATATGAATATCGACATCAGTCCATGGTCTGTTTGACGGCGATGGAATCCAACTGCTAATGAAATTTGTAGTCATCTTATCGATATCAGCATCTGTAACTTCCCATAACATACCGAGCACGCAGGGGCTAAAAATTAAATACTTGATTTTCATAAAAATCATATTTAAATTATATATTAAGTTATATATAATAATTCGTAAGTCTTGTAATTTACTACCTGCTCGCTATTAAATACTGATTTGAAATACCATATGGTGGAAATCGTCCTCCTACTACAAGTAATTTTACACTACTACAGCCAAATAATAAAACGATTGACTTCACTCTAAGTCTTTCGATTTTTTCTCCTGGTAAATATTGTATCCCGCTACCATGACCGTTATACCTATTGGATAGCATACTGCATAACATAGTACGAATAACGAAACGATAACATTTTAAATGATCATACATTAATATATCACGATTGATTAAAGCGTCTTCGAAAACTTCTTCTTCTGGTTCGACATTGTACCAGCTCCTCCAATTTGGTAACCAGTGTTCGATAAAGAGTCGCATGCGTCTTTCCATTTTAGGTAAATTACCCGATGGGTTAACTATACAGGTTCCCATATCCCTTTTAACTCTAATTATCTTACAACCGTTTTCCATTGTACTTTCGTGCTCTTTAAATAAAGCATAAGCAATGTGTAGCGATGGAAAACGAGTAATCGGATGACACTTCAAGATTTCCATGGACTCGAAAGGTATGCAATCCATATGCTGAAATATATTTAAAAAAATACATGAAATTAGGCAATTTAATTTAGCTCATATTTTATATACGACAAGATGATACGCTTACTTCATCGACAATTAAAACTAATGTTTTCCTAGTTGCATTTTGTAATTCTACTATACATGACAATTTTCCATATATGGACAATATAACATTGTCGGCAAGTTTGTCGCATGTAGGTAGCACATACTTTACCGCGCGTGCTATTTCTTCTCGAGTAAGAAAACACGCACCGAGCGCTATCTTTTTCAATAACCACACAGAACGCTTTGGTATGGTACAACTGTAATATATAAAGTACTTTGGGCCTTAAAATTAAATTTCACCGATCTTGAGACATACTTACTGTATTTTGTTGTCTAATATGAGTTTATCGATCATTTCTACAATATCTGCTACTAAATCAATGTTGTCTATCGGATCTGCCATGAACAAGATTCTCCATTCTCTCAACCACGAGTACTCTAATGTACGTATAGCTGTCTTTAATTTACACATATATGCATGTATACATTCACACAGGAAATATTAAACTTATTAGCATCCTAAATACCTTCATGTTAGTATTTTGTCGATTGCGCATTTTCCAATATAGTTCATTGTTCTCATAAGTAGCTTCCAATTTTGATCTATTGTTAGATAGAATTTTTTGAATTTCGTAACAAATGTCATAGGATGATTGCAATTTAGGTTTTGGTAATGTTATACACAAAGGTTCTATTTCCTTGGAACCTGTTGGTAGTATGATAATGTGTATTGCGTGCATTGCGTTAATCGTGGATTTGCAACATTCAGAAATGTCCGGAGACTTGTGTTGTTCAGTAATTTGAATTACGTACCATTCTGTGTATTAAACAAAAATGCCTAAATAATTAATATGCTTAATATTTTTGGAAAATGTATTTGTGTGATATATTTTACCTTTAGGTAAATCGTGCAGTTTCTCTTTCACATTATCGACGCTATTTGCATTGTTTACACCGAATTGGACATAGGCAGGCTTTAGCCCATAGAACTGTTGAGTATCTAAATATGATTCCCGCACCTTCATCTTCATGTACCTGTGCGATATTTGTTGACGAAGTATTACTGCATGCGACTCGATTAAACGACATATGGCTTCGAGTTCGTTACCCATCTATAAACAATACTTATAAATATATTGGTAATAAGACACTATCGATACAGAGATAATACCTTTAAATAACAAATGGCAAGCATCTTATTCAGATTTGCATACTCGACAGATCCTATGTTACACTTAGCGTTCACGAGTAATTTTTCAACATCTTCATTTACATTTTGCAAGGAATTTTCAATGTCCAACACTTCTTCGTCATTCAAACTATATTTATAGAACATTTGGAAAATTTCTTCCATATTAACGAACAATGATCCACTTTTCACATAAACATACTTCCTCTTGACTCTGGGTTTCACATTAATTACAACAGTTACGTTCAACGATTCAAATTCAAATGGAACTGAATGGAACCAATGAACTGTTATAGGAAGAGTACCAACCAGTAACAACTTAAAAGGTAACGCTAGGTTAGTACCGCTTTCTCTTCGGTAACAAAGAAATCTAATTCACTGCAAGCTTTGGAATAATTCTATATTCGAAGAAATCATTTTTAAGCTTTTAATAGCATAAAGTTTAACGTATTTCTTATGTATGGAAATACAAATATACAGGGTGTCCCAAAAATGTTGTAACACATTGAAAGAGGTGGTTCGGGAGGTGATTTGAAACAACTTTTTCCTTAGCGAAAATGTTGTCCGAGGCTTCGTTAAGGAGATATTAAGAGAAAACCTCGACCAATCAGAACGCGCGTATACCGTTGGAGTGGCCGTGGTAGCAAAGGCTACGAGCTAAGCGGTCGCGTCCAATGTCCTTCGATGCACGTCGAGTCGCTTGTCGCGTACAAGCGCGGCCGCTTAGCACATGGCCTTCGCTACCGCGGCCGCTCCAACGGTATCCGCGCGCTCTGATTGGTCAGTGTTTTCCGTTAATATCTCCTCAACGAAGCCTCGGACAACATTTTCGCTAAGGAAAAAGTTGTTTCAAATCACCTTCCGAACCACCTCTTTCAAGGTGTTACAACATTATTGGGACACCCTGTATAATTGGGTGCATTCAGAAGGCTACAGCTCAGTGAGAGAATTTTAGTCGTAGTGGCGCCATCGGTGGGAAAACACCCAAGTTTGTAGTGAAAATAGTTTTTAGTATTCATACTAGATGGCGCCATGGAAAATTAGTTCGGTATTTTCAACGCTAGATGGAAAAAACCATAACCATTGCTGGCGCCATCTTACGGAAACGGTGAGAACTATTTTCTCTGCAAACTTGGGCATTTTCCCACCGATTGCGCCACTAGCACCCGCTCACTGAGCAATGGCCTTCCTAGATGAACTATTTATTGTACGTTATAAGAAAATAACAATAAATTAGTTTATACACAAATGTATACTATGCTTCATTCTTAGAGCTAGATCAAAATTTTCTAATTTTTCTAATTCAAATCCTTTAATAAATTATATCGTAACTTTATTACTTCTATGCATTGCATACAAATAAATATAAATTTCTTCGTTGGTCTTAAACACCCTCCCTTTTTTTTATTACAACTGCAATAACTATACAAAATTTATGTAAATGCATTGTGCCAAAATATATGAATTTTGTTTTACATTTTTTCATATACATGTACAAATTGTCAATATTTATAATACAATTAAACGCGTTACTGATTTATATTATACATAATACGAAGAATTCTTACAAATTTATCCGATCATTGTTATCATTTTGAGATTATTTACTTTACGAAGGTATATTCTTCTATATCACTTGTATAAAATTTCTATATAATCGTTAAAAGTTCTTAAAATCTATATTCTTTCATTAAATCACAGAAAAATTAAACGTGTATTCACGTAGCGAATCGGGGACTTTTTTTAACGAGTATGTATAAGGATATATCGTAGTCTCATTCCTGTAAAAAATCCCGAATGAAATTAGGTGCATTATTGCAGAACGTAAGGTCCGTTAAACGATTGCCCTCGTACGTGGCTCAAATTTTCTCCCGCGTACGATAATAAAGGGGACACCTCTACATCGTCCGTAACACTTGTTGCTCCAGCATTTAGTAACCACTTCTTATGAAGCTTAAGCACGTCATTGCGAGCAGTGCTCGGACAATCCTGACCAGCAGAATCCCCGTTCTTGAGAGGACTAAAGTCTTCTTCTCGGATTCCTTTCCAGACAGCCAACCGTTTGGCGAACTTGAATACATCGAATACGAACTTCTCTATCTTAATACCATTCGGAGATACAGGTATCCGTCTACATCCATCCGCGTCGATGTACGGAATTTTCTTTTTAGCAGCGTGCAGTTCCATTTCTGTTTCATACTCGTTACCAATAGTGCATAGAAAATCTACGGTGAAGTAGTGATTACATATATTTGCTGCATTGTACACGAGCTGTCCATCGCCGTCACGTAATTCTGCTGTATCTTTTGAAATTTCGCTATACTCGACGACTCGATAAGTGTCCTCGACTTTACACACGACTCCTACTGGTTCATTCGGCGATGACTTTTCTATGACTTTAACTCCGCAATCGGTAGACGAAGATAAGCAATATCCTAGGAAAATAGGATCTGCTACTTTTATTAAGATGTTATCAACGGAATGAGCATGGACACTACGAATACCGCGTTGTCTCATGTCGTCCAATATTCCTTGAACCTTGATAGCTCTGTACAATCCTCCATTTCCATCTGGTGCTTTAGAAATTTTGTGTTTCTCATCTAAAATAATTTTACCTTCGAGCGTGAAGCACGGTAACATACTTTGTTTAAAGGCTATGACATTGTCTTTTTTTAAATTAAAATAATTGTGTTTGGAGAGGAAGGCAAGAGTCGTATCATGAGTAGCTTCACTCGTTAATATGTACCTAATGAAAAATAATGAACCATTAGAAACAAAGAACTTTTATGTTATTGTGAGTTGTTACATCTATTAAAAAAAATGAATACCAAGTTATTTCTCCTCGTTTTCCATATTCCTTCTCTGCCATATTTTGCAAACGAAGTATCCTTTCCGCTTGTAATTGAAAAAGCGTTTTACCAGAAGGTAAACCAACGTTATACATGCCCTTAGGATAAGACACACCCAGTCGAGTACCTTGGCCTCCAGCCATCAATAACACTGCTACCTTACTATCTGCTACTTCTTGCAATCCCAATTTCTCGTATATTCTCAGTTGATCCTTGTTCGTGGAGTTGAGTGATGCGATACTCTCTTTAGGAATAGGAGATACTTTGTTATCTAGCGTATCCATATGGGTAGTAGAAGAAGCATATGCCGTCTTCCGGTAGTAAGATGTCACTTCTGGGAGATTTAATTCGAGCAAATCATTTCGGAGCTCATTTTTCTCCTCCTCTGACAGTTGATCCCAGAATCGTAACAGATGTTCCTGGCCGCAGTCGGCAAGACTTGTACGAAGTTGCTCCATATCCGTATGTTTCCTGTTTGACAATCGCGAGAGCACTGCCAACGATCAGCGTATCCCGTTATCGTACCACCGTTATCATCAATGTTATAAACCAGTCTCACGATATATGTCAGTGTCGCCGTTCTAGTCGAACATCGGCGAGAATATATTTAAAACGTGTCGAGCAACAGGTATCCTGTCGTGGCTCGCAACCTAACCCAATTCATAGGTAGAGCGGGGTATACCTTCACTTTCACGATTCCACGTAGCACGTTTGATTCGATTTCTCTTATCGGCCCCTCTCACTCGTCCGGCCGCTCTGTCGATTCTCCTTTTCCTTTCCAGCATATTTTACTTTTACGAAGGCTTCTCGACGATCGTAAAATATCATCGTTTCTCGCTCAGAGAGTCTCGATCGCAAACGTCGAGACTGTTAACAATGTAAACTGTAACCTTTCGTAGCCACACGATGTTTACAAATTTCACTATGGCTGATTACCGATCGATTACAACTGATTTCGTGAATTTTACGAAAATTACAAATACTATTTGGCTTCGAGCGAGAGTGAAAAGTGAAAGGTTGCGAAGCGAATGTGTGACCTTGCATTCCGGCCATACATTACTAATATATTTGGGAGCCTAACACTTCCGAAGATAACATCGAAATTCATTCGAGGAGAGGATTCGTAGCCTCCATGGATATCGGTTTACTCGATCGGTTTAATCATTAAATAATATCGCTCTAAACCAAATAAAAGCAATATTCGGATTTTTTTTTTTGTAATTTCTCAAAATAGCCTAACTATTTCCTCGTAAATGTATGTATTTTTCATGGAATTAGAACTATGTATGGCGATACATATGCGAAACCTCGACGAACAAACGTTTATCGAAGAGAATCTTTATCGGTTGATTATAGTCAATTATAGTTGATCGGTTGATTAGCGGCACGCGCATGCGTATCTGGATCTGGGAAAAAGGTATCTCTAATTTATATCGTTTTGATAATTTTCAATTAATTATACGTGGAATGTAACGATATGAAATAAAGTATAAAATTACACTGTCTAAGATTAATCAACAGGGTAAACTATATTACCTCTCTACCTTTGTGTATCATCATGTCATCTAGATGTGCAGATACTCGAATATAATCGGGAACGACGTTCAAACATCGTTTATTTTTCTTTTATTTTGGGCGGGAACGTATCACTGTTTCAATTTCTATATACTTGGCGTGACTTACAAAAATTTGTTTTTAACTAAACATCGTACAAGAATGCTTCATTTCACATTTTCGTGTTATCGTTGAACGATGAAACATCCTCTTCCTGATTATGCCTGAAATTGCTGGGCACCGTGTAGTTGATAACTACATTTATGTTTGTATAGTAGATATTACTATGGTTCGCATTGAGTCATCAAAATACTCGTGCATTTGTGCAATAATAATCCTGGTTGGTAGATCGTTTTTAGTTTCAAATATATTGCACTCGACGGCAGGCTAACGAATGCTTGTAAGAGAAAAATAGGTTTATCTATGTTTGACGTGATAGGAAATTTTTAAACGTATCGCCAATTACGGGGTTAGTAAAGAATCGCGGCATACGGTGGCGCTTGAAATTCTCTGTCAAAGCCCAATGCATACAGACGTGATCTCGATATTTCGTTTAAGTTACACGCGTGTTTGCTTGTGACTTACGAAAAGACATCATGCTGTACATTCCTAAATAACGTTTTTGGGAATGCTGCGGCGATATTACGGCTGTAACGATAAGTAATGTGCAGCGATGTGATATGTTTACGCGTTCATGATAAAGTACTCGCCCTTTGTAAATGTATTTCGGTGAGTTACGTTTACGCCTGCTTCGTGTTACGCTCCTTCGAGTGATCGCTGACTCGAAGGATTTCTTTAAAAAAAAATTCGTCATCAATTGTCATGCAAGTTACACGACCGATCGGCGTATTTGTCGCGACGGCTGTTCGGTATCATTCCGTGAACTATTATCATTATTTTTTCTAATAAATTCACCACTTTTTAACAGTGGGCCCCGCTATGTCCTGAATATGTCACAAATTTATTTCTGTTTTATTATTTCGTTAACGTTTATCTATTCGAATCGTACTTATAGTATCGATAGGTTAGGAGAATCGTCCTTGAGTTTTATTGATATTTAAGAGTTGCATTATTCGTTAACTTTTTATTCTTATTTCAAAGTAACGAATTCGAGATAGAGGTTAGAGATTCGTTGAATTTGTTGTTTATACTAAACTACGTTTTTTAATAATTATATATATGGACAACATGAGAAATCACGTTCGTAGCGTTAAAAAGTATTCTCGAATAATTTTAAAATAAAGGGGGAATGAACCCTGTTATATATCTTGGAATATTGCTAGAATACTTTCAGAAACAATGTAAATAATTCATTTTAAAGGCTAACATTTGTAATGTTTAGGTGCCAGGTGCGTAGAAAGCAGCTGGCAAGATGGGCAAGTTGTTGTCAAAGATCTTTGGCAACAAGGAGATGCGAATTCTTATGCTAGGATTGGATGCTGCTGGGAAAACTAGTATCCTTCATATGTATTCTTTTGTTTACATGAAACTTTTCTAGACACGAGAAAGGAGTTTCTAAAGCTACGTCATATTCCGTAATCAACATTGTTTCCTTAATTATATATCAGCAATATTATATAAACTTAAACTAGGACAGTCTGTAACAACTATACCAACTGTAGGATTCAATGTAGAAACGGTTACCTATAAGAACGTTAAGTTCAATGTTTGGGTAAGATGCGCATTTAGAATTTTTATATATTCCAATGGAAGTGCAAATTTTTGAAATATTAATTTCTTGCTAGGATGTTGGAGGACAAGATAAAATACGTCCGTTATGGCGTCATTATTATACTGGAACACAAGGACTTATTTTTGTAGTAGATTGCGCTGACAGAGACCGAATCGATGAAGCACGTCAAGAGCTTCATCGAATTATAAATGATAGAGAAATGCGAGATGCTATTATTTTAATTTTTGCGAATAAGCAAGATCTTCCTGATGGTGAGTATTAATATTTATAAACTAAATGGGTAAATTTATATACATTGCATTACATGTAAAACTTCTCACAATTTCTAGCAATGAAACCACACGAAATACAAGAAAAGTTGGGTTTAACTAGGATACGAGACAGGAATTGGTATGTTCAACCATCGTGTGCCACAACTGGTGATGGGCTTTACGAAGGCCTTACATGGTTGACCAGTAATCATAAATTATGAGCAAATATTTATTTTTCATCAATTAGCCACATACCAAGAATGTACGTTTGCTTTGTATTTCCATTTTTATTTATCGTGTAGAGGCTCTGTAATGCAACTGACAATGATCGTAAAGATCCGTGAGAGAAACGATTATCGTCTCGAGCGTACAACAGCAAATGTAACACAACCATTAATATCGAATTATGCGTTTCAGTAATACTAATACTATATAAATAGAAATTTATCCAAGTACCAAAAGATATAGACTTTGTTACTAACTGTTTATCGAAGTCCATGAAAATAGTTATTACAATATTATCGATTAGATTATCATGTTCAACATTTTACTATAATTTATATATATGTATATGCGTGCGTGTACCGCATTACGGGATACCATTTGTAAGTGAATACAAAAATGATGAGCCGTTTATGGTATCAAGGAATACATTTGCAAAATTATCTTCTCAATTTAAAACGATCACTTAAACAATGACTAATTTAAAGAGCCATGCCTAAGATGCAGACACGAGGTTAATTATTCATTGGTTATTGTCAGCGCTACGTAATATGTATCACGTAATATTCATACATATAATCTCATCGATATATGTGAGTAAACATTCAAAGCACTTACATTATTGGCTCCATTTAGCACCAAGATACTATTCATCGATAAATTCTTGTTGTATTAAGCCATTGCTTTAAAAGTATGTTTACAGTTTCATTAGTTTTTTTTCTTTCTTGATCGTCTTCCAATTCAATCGGTCGATTTGTTTCTTCAAAAATTTCTCGTAATTCCACGTATAGCTCTTTGCTACTTACTTTCATTAGGGTGCATTAAATGCACGAAACCACACGTACACATACCGATGGAGTTGTTCTGTACGCACAAATGGCAAACCATAGGATTTAATATGATACAACGTTTCTAATCTGTTATTATTATGAGCTCAAAACATAAAACGGGAGAGGAAAGTAGGAACAATGTTACTAATAACGTAACAGCATTGAATCTGCCAATATTGTTTACCAGTTAAGTGGTCAGATAACGCGAAACTAGAATTAGATTGCAAGGGAAAGAGTCAGAACATGTTTTTTGCGAGTCTCACTTTATTTTCTTCTTAAATATTAATCTATAGGATAAGAATGATAAACGTATTTAACAACGTCTACTACTAATTCGACGAAAAAATTTTTATCGTCGTTCAAAATTCTGTTTTTTACGAACTTCATACGTTTATAAAACTAGAATACACGTTATGACTAAAACGAAGTAACAATGGTATGTTACCCTTTCAGTCTGTTGCTATATCGACATTTTATTTGCATTCCACAATTACGTTAAGGCATTAAGATTTTAACGGATCGCATAAGTTTGTCAGAATCATTTTTTTGGCATCTGTATCATTAACGTTAAGTGTCACGTTTAATGAAAAATAATTTGCAAAACAATTACGTAACTCGTGTTTAACGGTCGTGAACAGGCTTTGGAAAAAAAAAGTAATGTACTATTCCTATATGTGTTCATTAGTACTGAACAGTGCTCTATGGCTATACATGTTTATACTACATCGTTACCATCAGTTTTGTGTTCATACGAAAGGTATATAATGTTGCGTCATTTTTGTTTTTCCTTTGTTTTAATTGTATTTGAAGAGACGGAATAATCGTAACACGAGTAGCTTTGTTGGAAACTAGTTATTGTTATTAAAAAACAAACAAACAAAAAAAAAAATGATTGAATATCGCGAAATGATAAGTAGATTCTGGACCGAAGTAAAATTCGGAGGATCGAAATTGGGGAAAATATGAATTTCATCGATTGGAATTTTCTATTATAGAAAAATAATATACGTGTAATTACGTGTTACTTTATAATTGCAAATAACTTTTAACATTCGATGTATTTGTCACTAAGAATTACTAACTTAAAAACTAACGGAAAACTGGTTTTCATTCGTGTTGATCACTTTGAGTAACTGAGTTTTAATAAATCGTACAACAGTTTGTTATTACGCGGATATAACCATAGAGTACGTATTACAGTAAGAAATCTCCAAAGCCTGAGATCAGACAAGTCTTACAAGCGGTAATTAAATTATTTGCAATTAATATTTTAGTAATTCTATATTTAACGAGAAGGCGAATTTCATAGTAATAACAATATATTTATTCCTTCTCTCTTTAGAGTGAAATAACAAAAACATTTGTAATCAAGATATTGATTTTACTAAAAAAAAAAAAAAAGAAAGAAAGAAAGAAAGAAGGAAAACGCAGACGTATGCAAATTTTATAGTTGTTATTATATTATAGCATACATCTTAACATAATATTAGTACATAACATCGTCAAACAGATTTATTGTCAAAGTAAGCATTTGATATCGCCATGTCCATTGTTCAGTTTATATGTACTATCCTCTATATTTTCCAACAATTTGTTTTAACAGGGGCCATTCAAAATGCAGGGCTCAATATAAAGCGCTTTGGAGTAAGGAAGAGAATCAGTTATTTCAATAAATTATCAGGGTTTCTCAACATTTACTCCATGGATCATTTTTAATTTTTAGAAATTGGCGAAGATTTAAAGAATCTGTGTTTCATACATAATTAAACGTTTCAGAGAGATCACACGTAGATTTAGAAAATATAATTGTCTTTTTACCAACGATAAATTTTACTTAGTCAATGATAACGATCCACAAAGTTCAAGATTGAGAAACGCTGATCTATACTATTAGCCAGAGAATTCTCAATGCACCGACATCGATGAATACTATTCAATTACATTAATAAAAAAAGTAATAGAAGAAATATTTTTTTTTTCAGTTGTATCGTAACGATAGCCACAGTTAGAAAATCTCATTTTTACATATAGAAAAATTGCTTTCAGAGAATTGTTTGTTTCATTTCACAAAAATCATATGAAACATCAAAAATACTTTTTAATCTACAAATAGAAGATGGTTAGTCATCTTCATACGATATAAGCGTTAATCGATTATCGTTTTATATCAATTTTTCAGATGTAAAAAGTTGTTTGCTAACAAAAAACTATGTTTGTCCTTGTTAATATGAACATCAAAACATATTTACGAGTAGCAACTAAAGGTGCAATAGAATTTTTTGGTTCTCAGTACAAGTAAAATACGATAAGTGTAATTTACTACAGTAAATATTATATAGATAAATAACGGTAATTTTTACAAAATTGGAAACCGCTGAACCTGGAAATAATATATGTACTTGTATATTATTATTATAAAATTATTATTAATATTATTATTATTATTTGTATAATAAAGACACCTTTAAATTATAAGAGCATTTTTTCAAAATGCAAGATATATATTTGAACAAAATATTTGTAATTGCACCTGATATTTATAAATCGTTTTTAAAATACATTATAAAATTTTTCCAAGTACCCAATTAAAAGAATGACAGAGTGTGGTTTTCGTTTGATCTACAAATTTCGAACCACAAAAAGTATCGAGTCGTAACTTTGACATATTTTATAGAAGTTATAGTTTTAAATAATACATACTTAAAAGATATTTTTATAGGAAATAATCATATATATATGAAAAGATCTATAAAAATAAAACAAATACGAAGTAAAATATTTACATCTCCGCTTCTATAACGACTAAAGCAGTGGTCGCCAGCCGTTAATTGCAGAAACAAATTTAGCTGCTCGTGTTAATTTACGTATATGTATGTATATTTTAAAAGTACAAATCTTTAATTTCAACATAATTTCATCCTTGTTTGTCATTTACATATTATGCATACGTGCGCATACACACATGCGTATATATAAGCAATGGCAGATTATTCTATGAGTGAATAAACAAAAATTATTATTTCATTTTGCAAATCTAAATGGACACGCTGGTAACTGTGTATTAAAACCGTGCACACACTTTTTATATATTTTAGCTTTATTATTCGATATTTACAACTTTGCTCTATTTATTCATTCAAATTTCAATATTTTAAAATATTAAACGGGTCTTCCAAACTTTGCTTGCACTTCAGGTGCCGTGAATGAATAATCCGCCACTAATTATAAGATTTCAACGTGTAGCTGACCGAATATTACGAAATTTTTAGCAACTCCTAACCTTTCAATGTTGACGACTATTAAACTAGAGTATAAAAAAACGTGAGTCAAACATATAGACATTACCGTTAACAGATCCAATTAAAAGTTCACGCATCTTTCGTTCAGAATCTCGCTAATACTGTAAACAATTTTATACGTTTCCTATTATACAGATTGAAAAGTACACGATTGTATTTATCATTTTTATACGTAAAGCGGCCCATACACGATGCAAATTTACCAGATACTTGTTACACAGAATTAGTGTTCGTCATCTACTATTTGAATAAAGTTGAATTCATTTCTGAATGTAAACATCCAATAAATCAACGCGTGTACACGATTACTAACAGTATCGTATAAATCTAACGATAATTATGAGATTCACTTAATTATTCGATGTTACTTAGATTTAACGATGCATATCCCAGCAATACTAGATTTCGAATGTTATCACATATTCCTTTAACCTTTACAAACTAATTTTCAACAGATCTATTAGAAGTCATGTGATGGATCCGAGACACGCATATCGATTAAACAAGATGAATTAAAAAAGAAAATTGTCATGAAAATAAGAGGTATTAAGTCGGGCCACTTACTTCAGCGGTATAACATTTTTCCGAATATTTACACGGAAAAAATACATTTCTCTTCTTGTGTTAGCTATCTCTAAGAATTCGTGTTTCAAGCAATTCCTATTTCGACGTAGTCTTGAGATGTACTGTAATGTATATCCTGATGCTATCTACTCGGGCGCTGTTCTTCTATAAGCGCTATTAATCTTTGTCGAGTTTTCTTATTATTCTGACACGCTGAAGATATCAAACCAATTAAATGCTTGACAGAATATTCCTGCAAATGAAATATCCACGAGGATTTAATTTAATTTAATTTCATTACTAACTGTCGACATAATGACTCATAAACTAATACTATTTTGCCAATTACCTTATGTTCTTTTATCCATTCCTCCAAACTATTTTCTGGAAGGTAATATGCTTTGATATATAATTCGACGTATTCTCTATGCGGCATCGGCCTCAAGCAAGTTAACGTCTCGAATTTCGACTTCAATTGCGTGAAATCGAGTTGCATCAATGCTCTACCTCCGTTTGAACACTTTTTAGCGCTAGAGAATCCTTCTACCAGAGTGTGGGTTATCAGATGTGCAACGTTTTCCCAGACAGCGTTATATACATCATCCGACAAAGGAAGACAGTTTCCAATATTCTTCAGCCTTTCGTTTAAGATGAATATTTCTTGAAGTAACGCGTCGATGTAACCGCTATGTTGAGACATAACATCCGTTACCTCCCAATTGACCTTGTTCATTAAAATTAAAATGTTTGCAACATCGAATGCTTGCGACGCGACCGCCATATATACTGGCTTTCTTAAATCCGTTGTCGACGCTATTGTTTGCATATAAAATTGATGAAGAAATCCACGCTGGGGACTGGTCGCGATAAGATGTTCTAGATACGGTTTCAAGCCTTCATATTGTTGCCCTAAAAATATCAAAGACTCCACTGCTACGATGCGTTCAGTCAAACCGTGAAGTCTTTCTGGTTGCGACAAATTTACGATCGAAGAGAGCTGCGGTTGTCGAACTTTGTCAGAGTTCGATTTAATGTTATCCTCTGTATCGTTCTCGCAAATTATTAAGTTCTCTTTAATTCTTGCCAATGATAATTTTAATTTTGGACTGTACAGCGAGTCGCTATTTATTTGAAGATCCGAAGTAAAGAATAAATGCACAGTGTAGAAACACAGCTCGTAAAATTGTATCATACTTTGTATTACGGTAACCGCGATAGAACGCAGAAGTCTGGACATTTGTAGGTATTTTCCACACACACGCAATATACTTAAGGTGGTGTTCGTGACCATGGGTCCTGATTGTTTCAATTTGCATTTCTTTTTATTTGTTTTAATGTGATCCGAGTCATCGACGAAATCGTGTTTCAATTCTTCGGGGATGTCATCGTCGGATTCATCCGAATAGTATCCTGGTGGATTATCCTAGATAATACATATTTCATCAGTCATATGATATATCATAATATAAATTATTTTACGCGAAACAATGAAGAAGCTATACCTCATTTTTTACCAAAATATCTTCGTCCATTGTATCGTCTAAACCTATGGAAAATGGAGACACGCCTCCTTCTAAATATTTTTGAACCCATTCTATTCCTATAGGACTATCATTCTCGCTAACATTCGAGTTATCTAAACTATTCCATACTTTACAGATATTCAACGACGGCTTCAAACTTTTGAACTCCTGTAATTGAGTCGCTACAAAGTTAGATTTGAGGGGACACAATTCCCACCCATCGTTTTCTAAAAATATTCTGAGTTCGTCTAGTCTCGACGCGTGATAATGAGAAAAATATGATAACGATTGTTTTCGTATAGATTCTTGTAAATTCTCCGATTTAAAACCACACAATTCTTCTCCGATTTCCATTAATCTGTTAACTATACCAAGAACTTGAACGAACTGTTCGAATTTAATGTAAGTTAAATCAGTGTTCATTAAAAATATCGATATTTTCATTTCAACATCGTGCCATATTCGAATCATACTGTTTCCTAATTTATGTTTTACATATTCCTTGCAGAAAGTCCCTTCGAAATCTTTAACGTCGGGATCAAATTTAACTTTATTTTCTTGCGTATTATGCCAACTTACTACCAGGTAGTAGGAGCTTAATATCGTCCAGAGCGATTTACATAATTCGGTTAAACAAGCGATGCAACTTTCACGAGGCACCGATTGACAGAGTTGTTTGTACTGCCTTTTTGTGTCTCCACCCGCGTACGAATGAACAGCTGCAAAGGCGGTATTATGGATCGCTGCGGTGAAATGCATGTGTAGTTGGTCTATCGCTGATTGAGTTTTTCCTAACAAAGAATATGCTTCTTGTATCGATGTATAAATCGCTACATCGAACTGTGTGCACATGTTCGAGAGCGTAACGTCCAATGCTTCCTCTGCTTGTTCTAAAATATCTTGTAATTTTCCATTTAAAGCAGCGATGCAATGAAAATGTTTATATGTCTGAGCGGCGCTTTGACATTCTAAAAGCAACGAGATTGCTCTGGGATAATTTTTTTCACTTAAAAGCTCCTGTAATCGATCTCCCGTACGTTGCTACAAAAAAAAAGGTAAGGACTTATTACACCTTGGTTTTATCAATAATGTAAGTCATGTAATGTAATATCGGAATGAACATACCAATGTCTTTATAGTGTTTAAATTATTTAACAACTCTTCCACAATTTGTCGTTTTTGATAATTCGCTAATATTCCTAAGCTGGCCGTCGTAAATTGCTTTTCAGCTAATTTCAAGTCTGCTCTTCCCATTCTACATATTTTTAGTATGTCTTGCAGTTGCTCTTGTATCAGTAAAATTTTCTCGAATTCTTTTTTGCATGCGTTCTGTTTTTGCAAAATAAGTTGTAAAACTTTCTTGGAAACTACTTGATGCTGCTGCTTCAGTTTCTTGTAACACTTTTCGATCTCTTTAGACTGTAAGATCTTTGGTAACTTTTCGAGCTCGTGTCTACTAGAATCAAAGCTATGATCCGTGTTAAAATAAATTTCCTCGATGGATTCTAAGATGTCTTGATCAGGGATGGGTTCGCTTTCTGTCGATTGGTCGGCTTCTGAATGTATGTCTTCCAATTTTTGGGACTCTGGCGGATCGAGCAGATCCGAATGTAAACCCATGAGAGGAACCTTGGTGACATTCTAAACAATAACAAGAAAAAGTTTCAGAGGAATTCATAGAATACTGCATGAAACATCGATAAATCATAGATGAACAGAATTTCACCTGAACGATAAATAAGGAATCAAAATTTTGTCCATCTTTATCACACTCGAAATTTATGCAACATAACCTAAAGCACCAGCAAATAATAAGAACGACGCTTGCACTCACACGCTTATTGCGTACAAAGCAATAGATTATTCAATTGTGATCATTTTAACAGAGATTTGATTACCTGTTTATTAATGAGACCAAGGAATTTAAGTTTCAGATCCTCCATTCTGTTGATTCCTTCAAAATTCTGACCGACACATTTTCATCTATTTATTCGATTTCTTGGTGTTTCTGTCGATGAAATTGTCATAGGAAGTAATATCAACATTATTTCATGTTAATTATTCTATTATTTTCATTCTGTAACAATATAAAATCTATCGTTTGAACGCTAATTATGGCTACGTACTCGAAACGCATACGTATTTATCAATATTTTTCATAGGTTATGTACGATATGAAGTTAACGCGGAAGTGTCAGGTTTGTACGTTTGTAGCAATATATTCTCAGGTATTGCTATCTTCAAACGGCATAGCAGTATTTGTATGCATTCGCGTGTAATAGAAGAATAAGAGGTATAATATTATTTATAAAACATAACTGAACTAAAAAAACAAGATTAAAATTTAAACAATGTATGCATATTCATTGTCCGAATGCGATAGACGTATTTTAACGTTATAACAGACGAGCTATATGTTTATTTAAAAATAGTCTATGTTATTAACCGTAAAATTTGGATGCTCGTAAAATACGTAAGCGTACCACATTGCAATTAATTATGATTGACTTTTTCCACTGGTTCCGTGAAATTTGCAGCCTTGACTAAGAACTCTGTTAAAACAGACGCGCACGATAAATCTCGATTTACGTTTCGATCGTACCTTTAAAATTAACTACAAATTCAAAAAATTGCGTTGACATTTTCGTGTGTCTAGAGTAACTACGCGTAAACTTGGGGCGTACGTATTTTATCTCGTTGCAATTAAGAGCTCCTCGTTATACTATTACGTAAAATATTACAACACGAAGTATTGAGCAATTTATCGACCGAAACCGATCGCAAATCCAATTAACTATATGTATATAAGAGACGATGTCAAGACCGAGAATGCAATGTTTATTGCCAGCTTGGCTTCTTATACCGAGTCGCGTTCAATATTTTTAGTTTTTGTTATCGATGAACATGAATAATGCATTAAAAATCCATCGAGTCGCGCGATACACTATGCATTTTCAAACACGGATCGTCGCTAAAATTGCTGTGTTGGAAGTTTTAGCTTAATTACGTGAAGGTTATAATCGTTTGCGATGTTGACAAAGTTCACAGAGTTGTTGCATATTAGATCGTCTCGTTTTTTCTTTATTTTCATGATTTTCCGATGAACAAAATGTGAAGCAAAACAGAGAGTAAAATACACGCGTACAGAATTTTGTAATTTTATCTTTTGCATTTTTAGCCCCAGGGCGCTTAAAAACACCGAAAAGTATAAAAAAACATCGAGGAGATTGAATTTTTGCAATCAGCAATATTTCCTGCGTTGTAACTTTTCCGGTTGTTATCGAAAGGGAAGTATTGCTATTAGCAAAAAATTGATGACACCATTGTTTTTTGTATTTCTCGATGTTAATTTGGCGCCCTGAGGTGAAAAGTGTACAAAATGTGTAAGTTCTACGATCTCAGGGTTGAAAATGGTTGGCATGAAAAACGAGAGATTTTTGTTCGATGGAAGTTCCTCGAAATTCTCGGAACCTTTTAATCCTGGTAGGTGACAGTGACGCCACGGCAGGTTCTATCCTGTCCGCGTATTCCTGTCGCGACGTAAACGCAGCGTTCTAACGAGGGGGGTTGAAATCGATGCGACTCGGCAGTGAAGGATCGCGTGGGTGTTTCAGGGTAAACCGTTTGATGTCGCGAATGGTGATTGGTCGAGTCCAGCGAGACCTGCGAATCGATTGGCCGAACGCGTTCCTGCGTGCGCCCCCACCGCTAGCGATCGAGGTGTCCTGGGAGAGTGGGGGATCTCGATACGTACTTGGTATGGCATGTACGGTACGTACGCAGGTGTGTTCACACTCACAGTGCCTGTGCACCCCGTGTCACGCGCCAGCCACTCGGAGTCCAAGATAGACGTGGGTGGCTGTGTAAACGAGAAAAAAGCGAAAGAAGGAAGAGTGGAGGCAAACGATCCTACTCGTGTTCTCCTTGGAGGAGTCGGTGCGCGAACAATCGCCTCGATTTACCAACCATCCCTTCCCGAACAAGCTCGAGACAGTCAAGGCTCGAGACTCGCTATCCGTCGTGTCGCTGTCTGAAGGGGTAGGCTCTGTATATCGGCGAGCAAACGAAAAGCGTAGAACGCGTGAACTCGCTCATCGAGAGAGTTGTTAACCGTTTTCCGGCTGAGAATGGTCCAAAGGTTCTGCACTAGCGTGGCTGCACTTAGCCTCGCCCTAAGTACATGCGTTGTTTTTCCGCGTGCCGTCATGGCGATCGAGTTGAGTCGATTTTACGGTCACATGCACTCGAAGCGTACAGGTAAGTCGCCGTGTCCGCCTCGAACTTAGCCTAAAATCGAATTCGAATTCAACCACGATTGTTCACTCGAGAATCGTCGTTACGCTTCCCTTGTGTGTCGCACCGTCTGTCTCGCGCATTTTTTTCATTATTCTATTAACTACTATCGCGAACAGTGACAAATGGTTTTAGAATAAGGAAAGTTCACTCGTCACGAGTAATTCGCATTCGGATATAAAAGAATTCCTCCGCGATGTGTCTTTCTTCTATTCCCGAGGAGAGTGAGATTTTCGAACGGTGAACCTGACATGTAACAGTGTACGTACATCTTTATACAATTTATTGTAACGATTTAAGGCAGCGTCGTCTAAGTGGCAATTTGAAGCCACGTGGTGTAGTCAGCGTATCACGATTCGTCTTCGTGATACGGTGTTCGTAGTTTATTCAATTCAATGAGTAGACTGTCATCCGTTTCGTCAGTAAGCAGAGCTCAATCGCGTCATGTGATAACCGTCGTTTAAAGGGTAAATTTCTTCGAGACCGATAAATATCGTTAACTTGGTCGCGGTAACGAGCAAACCACCAATTACTTTCTCGACTGATGTTTCGTGGTTGAACGCGTGACGTTGTATTAATTGGAACGGGAAAGACAAATAGACTTTGCGGAGCAATTAAGTTAATGTCTATTAAATTATAGCGAATGAAAAACGTTCGTGGTAGCATTGTGTCGCGTGTAAGAGATTACGCTCTCCCTCTTTAATATTGCTCGGTCAATATCAGACACGCTGATCGCTACCAATAATTGCCGTCTGTGTATACTAATTTGGTCGTTGCCATTTACCACGCGCATGTAACATGTATATATGCATCGCAAACATGGTATTCTTCTTAAGTACACCTCGTACTGTGCACACATCTCGCATCGCTAAGTGTTTCAAAGAAAATTACGCTTGCGTTAACGTTACTTGTTCCCAGTGAAACGTTTCGTTCTATAACGAATAAAACTTTGTCTTTCCTTCTTTCGTCTAGAGAAGAGTTTCGCTCGTCACCGAATAAATAATACTTGTTGTACGTGTTACAGACAGCGCTTGCCGTCCGTACGAGCCGTTCAAATGCCCTGGAGACGGCGTGTGTATCTCGATTCAGTACCTCTGCGACGGAGCCCCGGATTGCCAGGACGGTTACGACGAAGATACGCGACTGTGCACCGCTGGTAATATCGTTAGACGATAATTATAGCTAGTTTCTCGGTAAATTTAATTTTGGATTTTTGAATTTTTCATTTTCTATGGATAACGGGTACAAAGATGTACCCATATGGCGCGTAGCCATCGAGCACACACGGTCCGTACGAGGGCTGATTTATGCTCGTTCAGCGCTACTATTTCAGCCCATCTATTACGAGTTACGATCGCTAGATTGACCTATCAACAGCGCGGTTGCTCGTTGAAACATCTCATTGTCAGCCTGAAAGTGGCAGCGTTGTTTCGCCAATCGCAAGTAGCTTCGTGACTTCGTTACATTCATAAGTTCGCGCAACGTTTATCAACTCGGTCGTAGAACGGAACTTTCGTGATAAAAGATACTAGATAACCGAGACGGGAAAAACTTTGATACAGATTGGAAACTCGAATCACGAACAAAAGATAAACAACCTTGTGTTGCTGCTCGAATAGAAAATTTGAATTTTTTAGCTGGAGCCTTTCCCTGATATTTTAGTATTACGTATTTGTAAACGTGTAATCCGAACTATTCGTTTTATGTTCCAGCTAAAAGACCGCCGGTAGAGGAAACTGCTAGTTTTTTGCAGTCGCTGTTGGCAGGTCACGGACCTAATTATCTCGAGAAATTGTTCGGGACCAAGGCGCGAGACACGCTGAAACCGCTCGGTGGAGTGGACATGGTGGCTATAGCACTTTCGGGTAAGTTAATTCGCTATAACCGACAAACGTGGCGCGTCCGACGAGTTTGAAAACCGAGTTGGAGTAATTATTGAATAACCGAGAAAACGTCCGGTAAGGCGCCTCTAGTAATAGGAATAGTATCGTTAGATCTGACAGAGTCGAATCCGCGTTCTCAGAATCGCAGACGATCGAAGACTTTGGCGCCGCCCTGCACCTGATGCGCTCCGATCTCGAGCATCTACGCTCGGTATTCATGGCGGTGGAGAATGGCGATCTGGGTATGCTAAAATCCATCGGAATAAAAGACTCGGAGTTGGGCGACGTGAAGTTCTTCCTTGAGAAACTGGTCAACACCGGATTCCTTGACTGAATGGGCATCCCTCTGGGACAACATCGCGGAGGCGTTTTCACGTTGGCTGTATCGTATTACAAACGCACTATCTTGTCGCTTGAAGCCTCGAATTCATCGGTGGATCCGTTTCGCGAAACGATCCTCACCTATCACACCTCTGCGCCCCATTTCGTTCCACCTCCTTCCGTTTCCACTTGGCTCGCTTCCTTTCGATGTCTTCTTGTCGCTCTTGCTTTTCAAACGATACCGACGAGCACCGAGATTTAACGTCCAGATATCAGATATATATATATACGTGTATATCCTGTTCGTTCCCGAGTGGCATGGGAGCACCGAACGTTTATTAAACTTTTCAGCGAAATGTCAAGGGTCGACAAGCTCGCGTATCTCTGTGGCCCTTTATCGACGCGACTCTCGTTCTCGTGTCACGGAACGCTACAGTCGCTCACAGAGAAACGAGAAACCAGAGATGGGCAAATTTTTTATCCGAATACTCTTCGTCCGTTATTTCCTCAACGAATATTACGATCTGAATTATGAAACGAAAGTATATTTCTTAAACGATGTACGATTCGAATAAATTGCCACGCGACATGTCTACGTTCGAGAGTAATTTTTGCCCAACTCTGCCGAAAAGAACAACACCGGGCCGAAACGGTATCGCGACGATGAGAGGTCGCGCACGCATCGAGTAACCAAGTCAGAAGCTTGGTAATTGCCGGGTCAATTAATTATATTTTGCCCGGGCAACATCGTTCGGGCGTCACGCAGCAGACGATCGATACTAATTAACGTCGTTTACTTTCCCTGGACGACATGGCGTCGCCGTTACGCGGCATGCGATCCGTTATCCAAAACATGAAACCGCATACGTTGACGCCCACAGGAATTACGGCCCCCGGTTACATTGGAATAGTTTCTTTCGCTGAAAATGAAATTACGAAATAGTGTCTTATTTCAAATATTACAGCATTTTCGTACCCATCGATCGGTTCTTTTAACGCGAGTGCTCGCATAACAGATCCGTTTCAACCGATAATGAATATTTCAAACGAATCCGAATAAAACGTTCTCGCATCTCGTTGAATAATTTATCGTCGAGGATCGTGTCGTTTCCGAGTTGAAATGGAAAATTCGAAACTTTCCTCGTTGCTGTACGTTTTGTTCGCGCTCCATGCTTCGCGTGTATTCAATGATTGTGAGAATCGAGTATGCGCTGATTTGATCAAATTCAAATTTTATCGTCGTCAGGCTCCCATGCGTTCTTGTCAGTGCCGAAATTAGAATCTTATGAATATAAACTCTTGAGGTACAGTTCCAATCGTACAGTACAAGTATACGTTATACTAATTGAAACTTGAAGTTAAAGCTCATATTTAACCGGCGCTGGTTATACTGTATACCTGATCGCATTATTTGTGGCAGATTTGTTTCCACGTGAATGGCACAACGGTAAACAATTGTTATCGTAAAAATTGAAATGCCACGTGAAAGTAACCTTAACGGATATGTTTTGTTCGTATGTACATCGATCATACTTTTCCAAGTATTTTTCATTATTATCTCGTACGGAGGTCCATCTCGGAAAAGTCAATTGAAATTGTAGGAGAAAAGTTGCGTGGGTATCGTTAGCGATCCACTTGATCATAACGAATCATCTCCCATCGGTTTGCACCGTGTATTTTAGGAAACTCTGTAGATTTATACGTTGCCTACTGCACCTACATGTTTGCGAACCAACGATTACTGCTGGTACAGTACACGCCTCACAAACTTGTTTGATCAAAAACTGCTTTTCGGTGGATGGATGTCGAACCGTTTGTTATCGTGATTATTGAAAGAGGTGTCGCAGAACGCTGCAACCAATCGATTTTTAGTCGAATATAAATACACGAATAACTTATGTATACTCGTAAATCAGCACAGACGCATATATACGTGTATACAGTATGATCTAGACCAAAGGTTGAAGAATCGAGGGGTGCGTAGTGCTCGCAAAACTTAGAAACAAATCACAGATTACCCGAAACGGGGTGACGTACGTTAAGTAGATGTCTTTTCGATGTATATCTGTGACCACTATTTACCTTCGAGTCTTTTAACTTCTATACCGATCGTTCTGTATATATGAGAACGTATACATATATCTATTTTAAGAATGATAATCGAAGCAGGTACAAATCGAGCATATCGCATCGCGTTCCTTCAGGGTATAACGCGCACCTTACTTAAGAGACAAAAGAATTTAGTATACTGTGCTATGGTGTATTAATATTTTCATTACGGTAACGCAACACATATCAATCTAGATACATATCAGTAATTTTAATGGAGATGAGTGCCGAATTCTCTCAGGGAGCGCCAGGTTCTCCGTTTTAGTCTATATCATTTGACGAATGAAAATCAAATAGAATACGTACGCAAGCACAGACACGGGGAACAACAACTATGGCTACCAACCCTCGAGAGACATTCCCTTCGACGATGAAAAACATACATATCTCTACCTACTAAGCGTAATCTTCTAGTCAATCAAATGACATATCTTTTAATTAAATATAATTGATTATATATATATATATACATATAAATACATATGGATCGACAGAGAGCCACTTTTATCAGATAGTAGATATATATGTATATATACATATCGATATCTATATATATATATATATATATATATATTTACACACATATAATAATATTTTGGTATATAAATAAAAAAGTGAAAAAAGTGGAGAAAAGAAAGGATGATACGTGTGTAAAACGTTCCCTCCAGATGTCAATTACGGTCCAAAGTAGGGCCTGGACCGAGGACAGAATCCGAGGGAAAGTGTCGCGTAAGCTTTAGGAATGAAATGTTTCCAAAGGATCAAGGTGCTCTGAATCTCCGCTCGTGAGCGCTTTGATCCTTTTTGTCCCTCTTACTCTCCCCCAAGTCCCACGTTCGCCGTTATATTTAAGAGAACACTTCGATGGTAATTCGAATTTTAGACCCAAATCCACCCACTGTTGTGCGCAGAGTGAAAGTTTTCATCGCTTTTGAAGCGACGAGTCTTCGATGCTCGTACACGCCACATTGCATCAACTTTAATAATTTACAATACATCGTGGTATCCGTTTTCTATCGCTCGACGAAAGACAATCGAGAAATTCTGTCCATATTCGATGTGTTCACAGTCCGTTATTAGATCAGGCCAATCAGGGTTGGCTTGCATGGATCTCTTCGTTACATTAATTAATAGAGAAGACACGAGCATAACTTTCTATAGATTTCTAGTTTAAAAACAAGGAATGCACATTCTACAAATGATTTTTTCTTGTAAACGAATTTTACCGTTAAAAATAATCGGATCTCTTAATGTTTAAATTCCTGTCTTTCTCATTGAGAAAATTTACCCTTCTCTAATTATCTAACGATAATCTCGCTTAGAATCAAATACAATCGTGGACTGTGAACATATTAATTTTATCGATTTGTTCAAATTTCTGTACGTGGGTACGTTGCAAAAATGATAATATTGCAGTTCTTGAAGTTAGATCGAATACGGCAATTCAAAACGATTTCAATCGATGTCTTCAATGAACGAAACGTATTGGAATAATTACAAACCGTTGAATATAACAGAATGATTCTACGCGATCCGTCCATAACATTCGACTAGAAATCACCAATTAATCGTGAAACGAAGATATCAAATTTTAGAAGAATTCGATCCAACTCCTTCAAAGCACATGCTTTTGCAAAAGATATTGGATAATGTTTTGTAGCGTGAATAAGCATCGGATCTTGTCGCTGCTCGATGAAGTGTACAGCGCCCCTCCCCTCTCCCATACGTATTCATATAAAAACATATTGACCATCGTAATTATCAGAATTTCAACAATGTGATAATTATAATGAAAAATCACACGCCGTTTGTGTCTATGTTATTTTCTCGACTTCTAATTGTTCTACTGCCAAAGCATTCTTATTATATGGCAACTGCGACGTACCGTACACTTGTAAGTGAATCTTGCTTCTTAAAGTTTTGTACTTCTATTAATTGACAAATACAATGTTCGTGGAAGATAAGTTTTAGTGCGCGATTGATCATTAAATAAAGTGAACGTTTCTTCAGTTTTATTTCACGGAAATTGATATTGTACCTGACCATATGCATTCTTGTTATTAAAGATTATCCTTACGCTTTCGTAGAATCAGGTCTTCTTTTATTTAGAAACTAATACAAGTGTGTAGATTTTGTGGCGTTGTCTAATACAGAGTAATACTTTGAAAAATGTGAGAATTTTCTATTACTTACAAAGATGTACAACTACTTAACCGACGAAGACATTTCTGGACATATTTATTTGATAAAATATTTCATTCGAATATTTATTTTAACCATAAAAATATTATAATACATGATAATATCATGGAGGTAAAATATATTACGAAACATATATATATTTCAGTTTAGATTTTCAGTTGGTTCGATTAACTTGTATTTATTTGTGACTCCTCCGAGATTTCTCAATTCTTCGACCAAATCTCGAACGTCTATTTTACGAGAAATCACTAACGTTCGTTTAGTTTTAGGACCGTAACTGTGGGATTTCAAACCTAATTGTCTTGCAATCCTAAAATATAGTTCAAGATTCATTCGATAAATAGAACTGTTAACTCGATTAGTAATTTCAAAACATTTTATAATTACGCTTACTGGTGGATCGTTGCTCTTTCGTCGTTTGAAAAATCGGATGAAAATATTAAATCGTTGCTCATGTCGCTCGCAAGAAACTTCCTCATAACCTCTCTAGATTTCATTCGTAAATCATTCACGGTACCGCTATTGGATTTTAACCCTAAACCATCTCTGCTAATTTGTTGTTTAATACTAGAATAATAAAATCAATATTTATAACATGTTTTATTAAACGTAACGAAAAAACGTACTTACGTGACAGGTTCGACGATTCCCTGTTGCGATTTGCCTAGACCACCACCAGCCCAACCCATTAACTTCATTAATTTTTTTCCAATGTTGTCGTCGGAAATTGATTCGTCCGTTGTTGCACTTTTTAGCAATGTCGTCGTTATTTTTGCGTCTGTCTTTATATTATGTTTAATCTGAGAAAAAAAAAATTATTAAAGTTGCCAAGCATAGAAGTAAATGAAAATTTGGTTACAAACCTTAATTGTATAATAATGTTTCTGTAGTTCGCGTAATCCAACAATGGATGCCTCTTTCTTTGCTTGCTTTCGATTAGAGCTACAAGCTTCTGTCAATGGTTTTGAATTTATAAAAATACTGCATTTACTGCAAAGAAGAGTAATCAAATAAAAAATAGCAATCACTTAGAACTGAGTAATTAATTCAGTATATATGATACATACCAAGATTCACCTGTTCTATCAATTTTCCATTCTATGTTTCCTCCTGATGCATTCACTGCGCAAGCAATTATATTTTGCGGCGTATCATCCGGCCTCTCTACCAACACCATATCACCAAAGGGAGTATCACGGAGTTTTATCCTTTTTGTGGATACTTTGTTATCTTTAAAATTACTAGGCGATCTTGCATTTTTTATTTGTGCTTTGGTTTTATTGGTAGATGTTGTAGCAGTCAGTCCTGAATAATATTATATTATTATATTATGAAATACACAGTGAAACATGCTTTATTTACATATAGGTTTAACAAACCGTAGAACTCACAGTTCTTAGGTATACCTTTAACCTTTGAACTAGCAGCATCGGAAGCTTTTACAAACGTTCTTTGTAATTTCTTTTTTTGTCTTTCTCTGTAATCTTCGACGATGTCTCGAGCTAGTTCTGCTATTAACTGCATCGTTTCTTTAGGATATCTAAGTTAGACGTTATTAAAATTGCTGAATCCAAAATGTTTTACGTGATGCAATTTAAAAGAAAACGATTTCTTACCTACAACCGAGTAACTCGACATTAGTAAATACTTGTGCCAAACAAACAAGCTCGTCTTCTGGAAATTTATCTTTATGGGCTAATAGAAATTTCCGTCTAAGTTCCCAATGTTCGTCGCACTCGTGCTCCGTTTTGTGCTGTTCCACGTCCCAATCATCTTCTGAGCTCATTCTTATTCGAATATCATATGTTTTCAACGACAAGATTAAAATATAACCTGACACGGTGATAAGAAGCCAAACTACTTTTGGCTATCTTCACGTTGATCCATCTTTAGAAAACGCATGTGCACTCTGAATTCGGAGTTATTCGTAACAATTCGGAGTGATTCGGAGTGTTCGGAGTTTCGTAATTGTGGAGTTTCGAAGTTGTGGTACTGGATAAACACAGTATTTTTATCGTATTACTGCCGTTAATAACTAGCGACTTAAAAATCCTAATGCATACGAAGTTAGAACAAAGAAATAAATGTTTCCAGTATTCAACATAAACATCATCTTCTATTCATTTTGAGAAACAAATTCTACTAACCTATCGTGTAGGAAGGTATTTGAATGAAACCATTACCATTCCTGTTATTTCAGGAAAATTATAGCTATTTATCGTACAGGAGACAATATTCCCTAATTCAACAGACTTGTCAAAATGACCAGCGTCGCTACACGAACATTCTCGTCTAAATGTAAGTACGCCGACAGTGATTCTGTTGAACTAGTCGAATACTTTTAGCTGTCGAGTGTCTTATTTTTATTATATTCTGTTGTAGTATGGAAAGACGGAAACATTTTACGACCATTGTTTACATATCTTCCATGGTGCAAGCTATCAACAAATGTGGAACCTCAACAGGATAACACCAGTGGTAAAGAGATATTTTCAGTTACTTTCTAGGCTACTTTCCAGGCAATAAAATTTGAGATCTTAATATTTTTAATTTTTCAAGGTCAAGACTCGATAAATCCTTTGAATCATCCAGATCTTTTTAAAGTTCACAATTTATTCACTGTCGAAGATTTGTTTAAAGCAAGAGTACATTACGGACATAAGATAGGATCTCTGGATGAACACATGCGACCCTTTGTATTCGGATCTAGACTCGGTCACTTAATAATCGACTTAGACCAAACCGCAGAACTTTTGCGCCAAGCGTTAAATTTTGCTGCTCATATAGCGTTCAGAGACGGAATTATTTTATTTATCGCGAAAAATCCTCAAGTTTCTTACTTGGTTGAAACAACTGCTAAGGAGTGCGGAGAATTCGCTCATACCAGAAATTGGAAACTTGGAACTTTTACAAACGCTCCACGTGAATTTGGCGCCGTCACAAGATTGCCAGATCTATGTATATTTCTTAATACTATGGACACTGTTGTCAAACAGCACGTAGCAGTGATACATTCAGCCAAAATGGCTATTCCAACGATTGGCATTGTCGACACAAACTGTAACCCAAATCTTATAACGTATCCTGTTCCTGGGAACGATGATACACCTTGTGCCATAGAACTCTATTGTAGTCTATTTAAGGAAGCAATAATGAGAGGAAAAGCGCTCAAATCGCGATTAATCCAAAAAAACACACAATAATTTTGTGTACAATACTATAGATATATAGAATTTATAAATTAAAAGAAACTCAAATGTTATTTATGTAAAATTTATTTTACTTCTTCTCTCCAACAGAGTTACCCAAAATAAGATGTATAAGAAATTTCCAAAGTTAGAATCGGTTCATCGACATACACAACAGAGTAAAACAAAGTAAGACAAATGTGAAATATTCGATGTTCTTGTTAAATTTTTGCTTTATCGTCCCGCAAACGTTGCAAAAATGTTGGTCCTAATACTTTAAATATCCTAGAATATAAAATAGTATTGTTAGTATTTAGATGGAGCAAAAAATTTAGTAATTGTGAAATAATGTACCATGTTCCTATATTTGGGTAATAAATATTCAGGTACAATAGTTGAAGCACCATTGGCTTGGAAATCCATACTTCAGGAAGTTGGTTCGCTATTGCAATCCCCATCAGTACAGCGCATCGTTCGACGCTAACTTTATTTTTGACGCTTACTTTTGTATTTTCCCCATACGTCTAAGAAAAAGATGATATTGAAAAAGTTGGTACACGTTTTGTTACGACAGAACTTACTTCTCCAAATTTGTCTGTATACGCTACGGACAAGAAATCAGTTTGTACTGGTCCTGGGCATATCATAGTGACTGGTACATTTTGACCCAACTTTTCAATCATAAAACTCTTAAAATATCCCTGCAAGAAGTAAAAAGAAATATGTAAATACTACAAAGAGAGAGAGGGAGTTTCCAATATTAATATAACTAACGTGTAACGCATGCTTAGTTGCACAATAAGTTCCAGAATATGGCACTGCCGCAAGACCAGCAAAACTGGAAGTGACTACTAAGTGACCTGCTCCTACTTCCAAAAAATATTTTCCCACCAATCTACTTAAAGAAATTTGCGAGAACACATTTAAGTCGAACATTTCTTTATCGACGGAGAGTTCGATTTGCTCCCATTGCGCTCGTTGAGAACGACCCGCATTATTTACAAGTATATCCAACTGAAATCAAAATTCAAATTAAAATCCAATCACGAAATGCTCCTACAAAACAATTTTACAGCATAAATACCCTTCCAAGTTTACTGATAACTTCTTTAAATGCTGTTTCATGATTACTAATTTTGCAAATATCTAGAGGAATTACTAAGATGTGCGAGTCATTCAAATTTAGATTTCCTAAAAATAAATAAATCGGATCAAGGATATAAAGCAAGGATACAAAGATAACAATAAGCAGATGCATATACAAGGAAAGTTATTCACTTCGAAGGCAGTTGGCCTTCACTCTATCTAGTTCCTCTTTCCTTCGTGCGGATAGAACTAAGTTACAACCGGCATCTGCTAAAACATAGGCAAGATGTTCTCCAATTCCACTCGATGCTCCTGTTATCCACACTACTTTTTCTTCTAAAGATCCTATAAAATGGAAAAAATAAATTTTCTAACATTCCTCTTAAATGGAAATAAAAAATTCATATTTGTAGAATTGTTGTACTTTTCAGTAAGAACGATCTATGATAATTAACGTAAAGATTCAAATAGTTAACTAAATAAACAAGAGTAATAAAAATTTATAGAAAATAATAGGGGAGTTGAAAGAAATTAAGGTATACACAATGTATACATATAGTCTTTACATAAGGAAACTATATTTTAGTGGTTGCTTTACTTACATTTTTGAAAATATATATAATACAGCTGTTGTTAAATAAAATATGTGGAAATACTTGATGCTATAAGAGGAGCATGTAAACATCACAATTGGTTATGATAAAAGAACATGTGAAAAAAGCAAAGAGTATGCAACATCTAAGAACAATTAGATTGGATTATGATCGATACATCGTTAAAAATGATCAAAAAATTATAGGTAACAATGATCCAAAGTTATTCTTTTTATATGAAAACCATGGGTTTTTGATAGTTGTACGTATCGCATATAAATTTCTTTTCTTTTTGTACACGTGCGATTTTACCTTTACGAGGGATAGTCACATTCTTCCCTACAGACTAAATTGATTTTGAGATTGTCTTCATGTATTATACTATTTTTGTTAATTTTTGAGTACATTGTATGTAAAAAATTATTCAAGGGATATAAACACAGATGAATGATTTATTTAATTTTGGGCCTAGTTTCGCATATAATTCTTTCGAAGATAGCAACACTTACTTATGGATTTTCCAAATTTCTCGTGTAAGGCGAGATTTAAATCACACTCTAAAAACCAAGGACATATCATATATATAAGAAAATAGATCACGACTATCAAACCAACGATGGCTAAAAGATCCATTTCTTATGATAAACCGCGAAAATTAATCTAGAAGCAGGTAAAAAAAATATCCGAAAATACTTTTACTTTTAGCAATTAACTGCGCAGTTGGCTTTTATATTTATACGACGAGCTTTTTTAAGTTGTGGGTTTTATTACATCGTGATCGTGGCAGTTTGCATTTCTGGTACTCGCCATTAGAGGGACACCTTTCCCACAGGAATTCTGTTTTCCTAAAATCCCTATACATAACACTGTTAAAAAATGAAATGGGAAACGGAAGGAATAAGTAGTAACGACTATACGTGTATATTTGATATCTGGGAATTACTTATCGAATCGATTACTTATTTTATTGAGCGAATCTGGATTCTTGCTTAAAGTTACAAAGAAATTACGTTTGAACAACATGCTAGCGTGTTCTCAGTTTTTTGCTCAAGTCCGCGACATTCTTATTCGCTTGAAGTACATGTGTTCCTGAAATGTCATATAAAATGTATCGTGTAACATGTTTAACAAGAAATGACATGATTCTATAAAAAGATAGATGCGAGCTAAACTCCTAAGTGCCCAGAGGCGAGCATAATAGAGTATAATTTAGTCGAATCGATGATAATCGTAATTTCTTTTCTCTTCATTTCCATTAATGCTAGACCAATTTAAACTATATTTTTCTTGACATTAGAGCTAGTATATGGAATGTTTGTTTATTTATAACAAATATTACTATATGTAAATGTTTGTTGCGTCATAACCAGCAAATACGTTATATAACCTAACGTACATAATTGTATACGTTTCATTCTGTATACCATGAATGGTCCTAGTTGCAAGTGCGTCGGTAAACAAAGGGTTAATTACTCTGAAGTTAATCCTATAAGATGATTAAGTCAATTATACGATCCTTGATCGAATCGATCGCTTCGAGTTATAATAAGAATTATAGTTTCCCATAGTATCGGAACATAATATCGTTACACGGAAACATACTTTAAAGGTCGTGAAATCAGTTTTACGATAGATTCGATCCTTTTATACGAGAGAAGGACGACGTCGAATATTTACCATGAGAAATGCAGCAGCGAGAAGCAAGCTTTTCAGTTTTATATTCGTGTCTGCAGGAAATGTGATCAATAATATATAATCGCGTAAAGTATTGTCCCATTGATGCATCAGAGATGCAATTTGATGGGTACCATCCACTGAAATTACCTGCAATCATATATTATAACCGATTATTGTATATCGATACATGAAAACGCCGAAATAAAATTGTGGCGAACAGTTCTCATTTCTTATGCTCGATGGCGCAACCGTACATCGACAATGTAGATAGCTACTCGTATTCTAAATTAGCGTTGCGATTAGGGTTGCGATTTTATAGCTTATACTATCTTTGGCTAATTAATTCTCAGATATACTTGGAATTGCGCTTCACTGTACATGCAGCAACCGCAAACATTTGGTCCGAATATGCTGCAAAGTTCGTTCCTTGTTGCATCGTAGACCGTGAAGCTTGGCCCCATAATACTGAAATTTTCTTCCACGGTTCCGATTAGGTTCGAGCTTCCCACCGTAATTTTCTATTCGACACAGAAATGACTAAATCATATATCTCGAGCCGGCAAAGGTCGTATAAGAAGTTACACTTCAAAAAGAAAGTTCGTTATATTGATATTAAAAATATCGTATATTCACGAACAAGGCTCCCTGTTAACGTGAGATTTGCAACTCACGCGTAACTTGTTCAGAGTGTACGTCCACCTCGAGTTGATTTTCATGATAAACGCTGGTTCGCCGCATTGATCTAAAATGTTCATTGTTAAATCATCGCGCAGCAATTTAGAACAACTGAATCCGTCCGATCGATTCTCCGGTTTCGCCTCCATCGCCAAAAACAACGTTTCCGCTTTCGGCACTTTCACTCTGTACTGGAGACCCTTTCCCGATCTAGCCAGCACTAACGAATATAAATCATTCGCTCGATTAATATAATAATAAGACATTATTCGCGCATATTTCATTAACGATACATGTACAGTATAGTCTTTCTTTCTTCGTAGAATAGAAAAGGATACGAACGTGTACTTAGATCGACGACCTGTTGTATTTCCAACTGTTCCACGTTTCCCAAGAAATGACTTCCAGAGAGAGCGCTAAGTTGAGATCTCGAGGTCGACGTCCAGTCCAGAGTGCTGACTGGAATTGGTCTCCTCGGTTGTTGAACGTCTCCTATGAAACGCTTTTTTCTTGTTAAACATTCCTTTTTACCGCTTCCTAAGACGTGCTGGACAACGATGCTTTATAGAAATTGAAGCAAACGCGATAACTCGCACCATTTATTTCTCGACGTTTCGATCCATGATAAGGCTGACAGTTTATCTTTCGTAATAGTTTTCTCGGTAGACCCCAAGGATTGGCGGGTAACTTTGTAAGAACAATCTCCGACTAGGGACATAAACGTGCAAGTGCCAGTAAAGAAGTAATCGCGATAAACACTTTCGCTTTAAAGTTTAAACTTCGTTAAGGAACATAGTTTCCTGCGTCCTCGAGGACCACGCGCTCTCTCACCGATAACAGATCATCTTATCGTCGCTATACTAAACGATACGGATAAATAAAATATCGAGGAGGTGTACAAGGTAGGAATGCATATCGCGTTTGTTTACCTTGTGGCTGTGCTGTAATGACATTTGGTCCGGAAAGCACAGTAGGCGAGTAGGGCACTTGGTCTCGTTGCACTTCCATCATCTGCAGATTCACGGTGTTGGCATCTATGCAGTTAAGAGAAGGCCGTTGCAACCGTTCAATAACATTCCTATCTTATCGTTTTACGCAACAAGTAGATCGATTAATAAGGGTACTCGAGTAGTTAATGCTACGAAAGTAGACATTCGGGGGATACGCGAATTCCTCCAAATTTATTTCATGGAGGATTCTTTGATTAAATAACAATCATACGAGTCTGTTTCGATTTAAATCGATCATCTCGGTCTTAGGAAAAACGACATCAAAATTTTGCAATTTTAACGCAGACCCTCGGATTTTTACCGTGAATTTTTTCGGATTAAATGAAAATACGATTTAGAAAGTTGCTGAAAATTTGATACGTTTAAAAAAAAGAAAAAAAAAATAACAGTTATCGATCAGGCCAGTTTTACGAAGATCATCTTACGATTGGTGGCGTTACCAGAGTGGACGGAATTAAGGACGCTCGGCGCCACTTCCTCTTGCACCATGACGACGAATTACGTTGTTCGGGTGAATGGTCCAGAGCATAACTTTGACGCTGCTTACACGATTTTTCTTCAGCCCGTGTGGGTATTACGTAGACCTCGGCGAATTAATTAATTCTAATGAACTCGTCGAGTGGCGAGGGAATACAACGATCGATCAACCGCGAAGCGTGAATATTATTACGGCGAAACAGGTCAGCGTAGCGCAGGAAACGGCCTCGCCTCTTCCTCCCTTTTCTATTTCGTCTTCGAGTGTCGAAGGAATCGACGGAATCCGTTTTTCAGGACATCCAGATTTTCCCAGCCGGCGGCGCGTCTCGTTCTTGTCATCCTTGGCAAAACTTTAGCGGATCACTGAAAATTGTTTTGTCCGGAATAGTCGCGGCAGACCAACGCCGTTCCTCTTCGATCCCCGTTATCGCTGATAGCTGGCTCGTTATCGCGATGGCGGATAAGCCGTAGTATCGTCCGTGGTCATCGAACGAGTTTCGTTTCGGTGGACGAAATTCCTCGTCGGATAAACAAATATCCGTATAACCGCCTCTCCTTTATTTAAACACAAAGGAACATCGCATTTGCTACGTGACCACTGTGTGGTGCGCCAACAATGACAATTTATTTCTTGATCCGTGACGATTTTCAAAGACTCTAGTTGCGTTCGGAAACGATGAAATACTTTTGGTAAAATTAAAATTAAAAAAAGAAAACACACATGCGAAGGTTGCTGCTACATAATGAGATATCAGGTTTTCATATTCATGTAAACGGAGGTTTTAAACATACGACGCAGATCTATATCGGTGTGCATGTAAGGGTTAATGTCTCTTTAATTTGTTTTAAAATTGATAACGTAACACGCGTGGCAAGCCTCGAAGGTTCGATATCGCGCTTATCAATAGAGTCGGTTCAACGATGTACGGGACAATGGTGGACGATAAGCGTCGTGCATTGGGACGCGCTGAAAGTCGCAAACAATGGAACCGATCAAAATTTAGCGATTCTGCGACGTAACAAAGGGAAACTTGGCGAGCAGAGAATTTAATACTGTTTGGAAACGTTTAAATAGATATCCGTGTATTTATAGCACTAATAGCGTTACCATCGTCTTCATTGAAATCAATTGATCACATTGCCATCGTTGTGGTAATCTTATTTAGAGTAACTTTTTGCTTCTATTATTCTACAAGCGGCGTTACTTTATCCCTCTCGATAATAGCGAGCATGCAAACCAAAGAAAGGCACAATGGAACGTTGGGGAGTCCCGTCTAAAGAAAAGGAGTAAATATTTTTAAATTGCACACTGTATGCATTTCGAACGAACGAATTTTCTGAGGCTACCCCTACCGGGCACGTGCATGCGGGTGGTCGCATTCCTTTAAATGGAACCGACGCGTCGTTCGATAACCGTGAAAGGTGAGGAAACCATAGAAACGAAACGCGGATCTCCGAGAATTTTCCTTAACCCTGGCGGGAATTTTACTTACCCCTCGACCGTACCCAACCATTTTTCCATCGCTTGCGCTTTACTTTGCTTCAAAAGCTACTTAACATTAGAGATGAAAAATTAATTTTTAACTATTATTTACAAATCAATATATCGATCAATTTCGTATACCTAGTCTTAATTTTGTTTCGTTAGGAAGAGTGGGGTCTAATAAATGATTCCTCAGGTTGTAATTCTTTTATTAACTACATTGGATTGCAACACCATCTTCTTTGTCACGAGATTAATTTTCGTACTTGATTCCAATAAAAATGAAACGTACGTTCACAGATTATGCGCATTAGCTTCACTCCACTTATCGGAAAATCGTCTCAAGTTCCACTCATCGAAGAGCAGAACCTCTTGTTAAAGCTCGATCTGGTCGACAAGAAGCGACGTGGTAAACACTCGGAGACACCCTCGGTTCGGTATAAAACTGGCTACCCATTTTCCGTCTGCTGAACACCACTTGACGTCGGATCAAAGCGAAAGAAACAAAGGGTACCCCTTATCTAGCGACTCATCCTTCGAATATTGTTCCAGCATACATTGTTCGCGATGTTTTTTCTTTTAACTTGTTGTTAGGTTCTCGTCTTATACGCGTCTAACACTTTCGTCAAGAATTTCTGTAACATACTTTTCTGAATATGGATACTAGGCTAGGATACTAGGATGACTCGACAAAGATTAATCCAAGATCAATCGGTAAAGGAAGTCGTACGTAACGGGATATGAAATCAATATTTTTCCAGAAAATAAAACATCCGGAGAATTAGTTGATTAATTTACTGTTTGATGCACAAAGTTGCATTTGCCAGACAATGATCTTTTTGTTACTCGCTAACATGCGATTAATCACTGTACCAAAATCAGCCCTTTTCGAGATGACTGCTGTTCGGTTATTTTTATTTACAAAAATGACGAAAGTAAAATCGTCGGTGGGTCTTGGAGTGCGTTTGGAAGACGACTGGACACGTGGTGTGCGATGTTCGCAGGTGGCATAACAAGGGGTTAAACATCGGCGAATCCTGTTCGTATAAAGATGGTCGAGCTCCTGGCCATTTAATAAATAATCGGCCGTTCCGTCGCGGAAACTCGACTCGCGCCTCCATAATTTTCCGGTCGGTGTGTTTTCTTAGGCACACCCCGCGCGTTTACTTGTTGCTGCCGTCCGAATCCGTCGTCAGATCCATGCACCGCATGCGTGTTTCTATCGATCCCTTCGGGCTCTATATAAAAGCCCGAGTCGTCGGTAGTCATGGAAGACAGACCAAAATTCCACGTACTCGAGGACTGAGGAGTCGTATACGCGGTTAGCTGCAACCGAGAGGAAACAATCACGCAGAACCACATCGTTCAGTGTCACGCGAATGTGTAATTAAAGCCAAGTAAGTACGACAAACCCACCCCGAGTTCCTTTGAGTTTTCCGCGATTCCTCATCCGTCCCCAAATCTCCATCACCTTCGTTTGTCGCGACAATGTTACTTCTTTCGAACGAAAATGCTTCGCGTCGTCGCTGTAACAGCCTTTTTTTCGGCGAACCGATCGAAAGTAATCGCGGTTCTGAAACGCATAACAGAGTTATCGGTGGCTCGAGTATGTCAAGTTTGCCATACGTCCTCACCATCTGTTAGCGTCGTCCATCAAGTACACCGGTCCGTGACCGTCGCGAGTTCGCGTAAAAGGTGAACGATCTTGATCAAACATGAACGAGAATCGTTTGTTCGATCGAACAAAAGGTTGCTCGAGTGAACTGTTCCGCTTCCGACGTCCCAAGTCAAGATGGCGTTCAGTAGTCGCGATATTATTAATTATTGGCATATATATACACACACACACACACATACACACGCGCGCGGGGAGTAACAGGTACACGAAAGATCAAATAAGCGGTAAAAGATCTTTATGGAATTTTTATTTGACAAGTGTAGCATCCGGAAGATGAACTTGTAAAGCTACTAGCTGCACCTTACGGTTTTTATGGAAATAAAATGTAGCCCGTGTTATATTGTCGTATAAAAAGACAATAGGTTCGGTTGTACTTTGCTTCTGGAGAACTCGAGGGTTCTTTCGAAGCGTACCAGGTGTCGAACAGTTTCCTTGCAGGATAAACTCGTTCGATACAAGGCAACGATTCGCGTGTTGCGTCACTCGTTACATTTCACTACTACGTCTTCATCCGTGCGAGGGACTTCGTTGCCCTTTTAGCAGAATCGATATCTGACTGAAGGGGGATTACTCGGAACTACTAACATACATTCCACCCTTCGCTGAAGGCGTGGAGCATTCGACAGGGCTACCGATTTCCAACCCCGTGATCGCCACGTGTTTTTTCTCATATCTTTTTAATACGGCAAACTTATTTAATCATTTCCGTTCGAACAGATTCCAAGACATCTTTATTGCCAATATAATCTATTGGACTCGTTCTCAAATTCAGGTAGTTGTTTTTTAACAGTATAAGGGTCTCTATAATGGTCTGCGTTAAAATTTTTGTTAAAATCCTCCATTAAATAAATGATTGAAGCGTTAATAAAGAGGAACATTTTCCTTTCGAAGATAAAAATGCTGCGGCAAGAATGGCTCTTGATCTTGTTGATCGTGGGGACAGCCACGTCTATGGCGCCCGTGGCCCGTCAATCGATGGAGGAGTCGTTGAAAGGTGCTCTAGACGCCATCACCAGGAAGCAACGATCGCTGGACCCGAATTCGCAAGAATATTACAATGATCTTCGGTCGTACAAGTACCACGGCGGCGAGGGAGATAGAAAATTCGACAGGGATCGACAGGGCGACAGAGAGATCGACGTGGAGGACGAAGAGATCGAGTTCTTGCCAAATGGTAAGGTTCCTGCGCCCGCGCTGGAACGACTTGAAACGCTGTTATCGTTTTGGCCATTTAGTTCACGTTCGAACGTTCACGCTCGACGCAAACAACCGATAGAGTAGACAGCGAGCCGCGTAGAACGTACAGAAAAAGTATTTCTTTCAGAAGCTGGACAGCTCGAAACGGTGGGGAACGGTTTCCAGGATTTGAATAACAAGCTACTAGAAAGAGCGTTGACAGATTACTTGGAAAGTGTTCCGGAACAGGTAACGAGCGTCGTTCGATAACAGTTGGCGAAAAAAAAGAATCTATAACGGAGCCTATGTACTTGGCCGATAACTTCGTCCATGGTGTAGAGTCTTGGAGAGTCTTGTTTAAGGCCTCTCCTTCTTCTAGGTTTAACGTTTGACGATCTTTCAGGAAGAGCCAGTTTCGTCGTTTCGAGAACGCGAGAGGAGCTCCAGCCGCAAGAGGGGTAGCAGTTCGGAGCGTCAAAACATCGATCAGAAAGAGTTAGCGAAACTGTTTGTGGAAAAATTGCAGGACCGATCTCCCTATGGTCTCGGGGACATGGACGACGAAATGTACACGGACGCGCGTCAGATGCTTTACGATCGCTACAGGGCCGATAGGGACAACAACAACAAGCTCTACGAGTCAGTGGATCGATCGTTTTTCTTTCTGATTTTAATAACAAATCGATACGTATATCTACACATACACTCGTAATACTCGAGAAACGTTTGCTGCGACGAAACTAACGAAACGTGTCCTATGGTAGAAGCGTGGGTCCGATGTCCTGGGGTGAATTACTGAACAAGGAATCTCTGGTTCGCGGCCAAGGCAGAGAACCCGACGAGAACGAATACGCCGATCGAGAACAAGACCCGAATCTGCTGTACCTCTCTCTAGCTGGACGGAGAAACGTGAACGGGAGGTATCCGATAGGACACGATCTCAGAACCTATCAGAACATGGCTAAACATTATCCCGTTGCTAAGAGGAGCGCAAAGTCGATGCCCCCTAACAAACAAGTCACGGACCCCAAGGTAGTCTCGTGAAGCTTTACGATGCCGTAGATGCCACCATGAAATGTCGTTTTCAAAGGCATCTGTTTGTTTGGAAATTCGATCAACCTGAACCTTATTCAGAACATTCCAACGTATGCGCAAACGTATACGCTATCTAATCTTACACCTTGAACGAGTCTATAAAATATCAAATTGGTAACGCAAAACGTTGATTAATTTCACGAATAATCGTATATTATTTATATAATTATTACATATTAATCGTTATTCTGCTGTTGCTTGTGACTTTTAAAAAAGTTACCAAGTACCTACAACGTTATCTTGTATAGCCGCTAGAGTAAAACAATGTTACACGTTCTACATTTTGTTGGAGAGCTTAATAATTTATATAATCGAAATAGCTATAATCCTCAGCCATTGGAACACCACCTGTCCCATCCTGTTCCCATTTTCAAGCCGAAATCATGCCCATCTCTGCTACGAACGATGCTAATGATTTCTGGACATCGAGTAAAGTCTTTGAAAATATCCAAAGTAACTCGGAAATTGAGTCGATCGAGTCACCTAGATATCAACGATATAATAAAGCAAGGAGTGTATCGGAAAGTTCAAGCTACAGAAAAGACGACGTTTCATGTGGGACAAACACGTGTAATAATGGCTAAATAGAATTTTTGCGCAAAACGTTTATTCGAAGGTCGCGCAAGATCTGGGCGCGTTGTTCGGCACGCAATCCACCGACGGTCACAATCATACTCATGGTCACGACCACGACCATGATCACGAGCACGACCATGACCACAGTCGCGATATCGATCACAAGCACGAGCACGAGCACGAGCACGAGCACGAGCACGAGCACGAGAGTACCTCAGAGGCGCCCAAGGTGACCCCGCCGGCCAAAGGACAGGAAGAGAACGCAACGAAGCTTGGCAAATCGAAATCCATCGAGGTGAGAAAGAAGAGCGTCGATTTGTCTCAATATGTCGGCATCGACCGAAGGAAAAAGAAGAGCGTCGATTGGTCCCAATATCTTGGCATCGACCGAAGGAGAAAGAAGAGCGACGATTGGTCCCAATATGTCGGCATCGACCGAAGGAGAGAGAGGACGTCCTTCATGGCTAATCCAGGAAGTCAAAATCAGGACGCCGAATGGATGTTGCAACGATATTACGAGGTAACGAAAAGAAAAGTAAATGATTGAAATTACAGTAAACTCACGATTCGAGCCGAATTTATACCGGTATTAGATTTGTCTTCTTAAATGGATCAGGAAAGGAGACGAGTGTCCTTGCATCGGGATAGAATGTAAACGCCGGAGGATCGAGTTAATGGCAAGCATGCGTAATTCTTTCAGAACATGGGTGAGGATCTGAGGGGGGACGATAGGGAGTACGACAAAGAGAACGCAGAGAGGAAGGAGAAGTTGAAGCAAGTGGTTGCCAGACTGAAGAACATCAAGGACCTAATCGTCGAGGAAGATCCGAAGAACCCAGACTCGGAAGTTAATGGCAATTTGCAAAAGGTGTGCTTCGAATACTAAACATCGCCGTTCGTATTTGATAATTATTATAATATCGTTGAATTAAACGACAGGCGAAAGACAAAGTGCTGGCGCGCATGGCCGCCCAGTACTCCCTCGAGAAAATGAGGAAAGCATTAAACGACATGAGAGGAAGCTTTGCGGCCAGCGCTCAGAGCAATCAAACTTCGAGCTTCCGGGAAAATAGCCCGGTTAAACACAGCGATAAACACGACGTCAATGGAATAATCGAAAACGAAGGTATCGTATAACAAAGTTAGAAAACTAAATACCACGATAAATCTTTGATTACGTAGCTTCCAATAGTCCGTAAACGAAATCGAATCGTAAAAATATCGTAATAACGTTATACGATTTATCGCAAAGGCATCGACGAGAACAGAGCTTGTCCAGAAGTGGAAGCGATCGAGAAACGATGTATAATCGCGGACGGCCTGGCTGAAGACGAATCGCAGATACTCTACCTCCCCTGTGTCATGCTCCAGGTCTGCAAAGCCTGTGTAAGCAACTTCCTATTCGGTTATACTTGTAGCTCAAGCGTATCCATCTCTCGAAGGTTCATCGATCTCGTGTATTAATTTTTCAACAAATTCTAGCTACAGGATGACCTTGGATGCCTGTACAATTACGGATTGGAAACGAGCAAGATCTGCGACGCGCGAGAGATGCAAGAGGGTAAAAGAGTGAAAGAGGCTTGCGTGGTCGCGGCCCTGGTTTTGTCTCAGTTACAGCCTCCAGCTGCAGTCGCGTTGCAATGTCGCTTTAACAGCGAGTCCTGTCTGAGGCGTCTACCATTACCGTTACCACCGTCGTTATCTTCGCTGTCGCAATAGCGAGCGACGATTAAATGGTGGTTAAAGCATGGTCAGTTTTCAACGATTAGACCGATATAAGAGAAAGGGTCGAAGGGCAGAGTGGCGAAGCGAGACCAGTTCGCGTCGCATCGGGCATTCCCTCTTGGGAATCACACGAATCTCCGACTAATGTCAACCTCGAATCGGGCTTCTTCATTCGCATAGGCAACTTTCGATGTTTCGTTCGCTTCCCACGTTACCAGAGCAGAGCAAATTTTTCCTTCATCTTCGACGGCGCGATGTAAAATTATTCGCTCGAGATTGATCAACCAGAAGTAACGAAAGGATCGTAGAACGCTCGAAGACGCTGAATGTTAAAAAATAAGAGACGAAAGAATTGTCTCATTTGCGAGGTACGCGGCTCGTCTGGACGATTCGAGTGCCGTTTTTATTGCTTTTCTTTCGTTTGTTTACTTTCTTTTGCGAAGAAACGTAACGACGAGGGACAATAACGATCGACTGAAATTTTTATTATCATTCGTACGAGGAAATGTCGTATTTCGTTTCCGCGAAGAACGCTAAATCGATACTGTAATAGTAGTCGTTAACCAAATTGCAATAACTGTTTTATCTATCGACGATATAAAGAAGTGTTCCGAAGTAGATAGCAGAACCCGCGAAGAGATGATATTTCTCGAAAGAATAAATAAAAAGTGCGGAATAAAGTTTGTCCATACCTTTATTTTCAAGAAAATTCATTTTGGAAATGCGCGAAATTACCTCGTAAGTTTCCTTCGGGTTTGATAGTAAAACATACAAACTTACTCACGCTTCTCCTATACAAACGTTTACAAACATGGTTAACAAAATTTTTCTCGTTGTACCATCTATTTTGGGACACCTTATATAAACGATAATATCAAAGGAAGGATAATTAAAGTTCGGATGAGCACCCTCGCAAATAAATTAAATCACATTATATATATATATATAAATGTATCGATAGTTAACGAATATGGACGCGATAACATAAATTATTAAAGGTGATTTCCAGCAACATCCTCGTGCTTGCAGAACAAAGAATTACATTTTTACGATATATTCGTTTCAATTATCGTTACATAAAAATACTTACGAACGGTGCTGTATTATTTAACGCGATAAGGACATTTATTTTCGTTTTTGTATCGCGGACGGACGTGTATTAAATTGCAAAAGAGATGTGACGATACTAACTGTATTATATATTTCCATTTGGTCGGATAAGAAAGTGTATATCTATTATTGTCTATCCTTATGTTACGAAACTGTGGATACAATCTATGTGTCAGACCTATATTCGAATATAATATAAATATATTTCAACATAAGTGTATTTTGCTTCATTTATCGATGATTACGCGCCAAGTTACAATTTCCACTGAAATAAAAATGTACAATAAATACGAAAAGGATCATCCGATTAAATTGAATCGTTCGAAATTCGGCGCCGTGATCGTTGCATCGATTTATTTTGGTTTATCGTTCGAATCGGTATTTGTATCCACCAGTTGGTTCAAGTCTTGGAAAATTTCGAGGACTTCCGGAGTATATAATTTCAGGAATTCCAATTGTAATCTAGCGCATTCGACTTACAAATAAATGCAGCGTTAAATACTCGTACTTCCTCGTCTATCGTAGAATGAAATCAATAGTTACGAATATACCTCTCCATTTTGAAACCAGTTCCAAATTCTTTTTCAATAAACAGTTCAGGCCATTCATGTGAAAAATAATATCTTTTTCGTTATCCGACATTATTTACGTACAGTATGTATTACTTTTATAGAAAATAGAAGCTGTGTCTACTTTAATTTTGCCACCAGAGGGCCATGGACAGTAACAGTAACAGAATTCTACAAGTAAGATTGTAGAATTTTATGTAGAAGTAAACGATCCCGCCGCATCGGGGCGCCTCTTGCTAGGGACGCTTCGACAACAAAAAACTATATAGTAGAAGAATATGTCAATTATTTGTATATTGGAAAATTAGTTCTCTGTATTGGTATTTGTGGTAAAAAGTAAGTTGTATTATGGATAATTTAGCTGTTATAAGTAAATAAATGTAAATGGCGGGAGACGACGTCATTGAACAATGCGACCAAAAAACGCCATTTACTCTTTAGTAACGGCATGGTAAGGTATCTTATTCGGTACACATAACTTTAAACTCAGGTTTGAATTCAGGTTTTGCTTATTTTTAATTTGTAATACGAATAACAAGCGGAAACTTAAGGCGGCATTTTCATTTGTGGAATGATAAAATCATTTTCAAAGAACCTGAAACGATGCGTTAGGGTACTAATAATTCTAACGTCGACACTGGCGATAAGTTCTAAACAAATAACAAATTCTTTCGTATAATAAAAAGAATTCCTCGATAACCCGATACATAATATATATCTAAGGCCAAGATCTGTTAAGCTTTCCATTTTATTCTCGTTATTTCGTTAATAATTGTTAGTAAGCGTGACGAGTAGCGACGTATCCGCATTGGCTCGGGCACGGTTACATTCGCAACGCGAGCCTCGATTGGTCGATCTTGGAACACGAACTCTGTCACCTCTACACCGAACCCTGCGGATCTACAATTACATAATCTATGATTACCTAAAAGTGGCGATGGCGTTTTATGGTCTGTGTTCCTTTGTGAATAAAAAGTGGCGTTTTCGAGGTATTTTCTATGGGAGACCGGTTCATTAATGTAATTGTTGTGATCGGGATTGAGAAAGAACATACAAGTGAAACGAATACGTGATACGAAGCGAAGGGGGAGAAGCGTAAAAGTAACTAGCACGAAGAAATACATGAGCTCCCGCTTTCGACGGCCGGCGAACATATTTGTGTCCGGCGGCAAATGTAATATTTCGACGAACCAGAGAAAATAATCCACTCCAGAAGACACGCCTAGCTGTATGTGATCACTTTTGGTAAGTTTTATTGCTCGTGAGCCGAAATTTTCGAGAAATTATCGCGATCACATGACGTTCCCGCCGTAACCTTCCATACTCGTAAACACCGTATCGTTATATAGGGTGTCCTTGAATTTTCGCTCCAACATTTTTGAACACCGTCGCGAAGCGTCTTACTACGTTTCGTTAATTGCGTTTAATTCGAGACGATTCAACTTAAATGTAGCAAAAGTAAATTTCAACTTTGAAAACTTGTATATTTTTTCATCTGTTATTTTTCATTTCAGCGCACCCGGTAAAAGAGTCGTAACAATGTCAGAAACAGAGAAAGTACAAAACTGTACGATGGAGAGCGAAGATACATGCCCTAAAGATTTAGAGCAAGATAATCCGATGGAACACAGCAAAACTAGTAACTATAGCGAGAGTCAAGATTTTCATCTCGTTGATTTCGATGACAATGAATCTTTGGACAAATCTGCAGACAATTTAGAAGAGACCAAGTCGGAAGAGACGTCGTGTCGTGTAATTGATAATATGGAATCGTCTTTGAATGCAACGGAGACCATGGAAATCGAAGACAAGGCTACAAGGAAGGATCAAGAAGACAAAATACAGATGCAATGTACTGAATCACAGGGGATAACAAAAAAAGAAGATCCATGCAACGATGTTGCTAGCACCCTGGAGGTAACAAAAGAGAAAGAATCGTGTAACGATATTGGTAATACGGAAAACAAGAGTAAAGAATCTGAAGAAGAGGAAGATATAATAGAATGTACACCACCCGATGTTTATTCACCTTCGAAAAAGGAAGTTCCTAGTAATACGGCAACGACGAACATGAAACGCAAAGCGGATTCGTTCGATGAACCACCACACAAGATTTTAAGAACGACGTCTATGGAAGATGTATCGATTGCGGAGAAAAAAGTTCTCGAGAAAGAAGAAAGTTGTCATTCGGTTAAATCTGATGATTCTCATCATGAACTCGTTAAAGATTGCGACGATAAAGATGTCATAATAGCGGAAACTCAAGAAGTCACGCAAGACGAAGACATAGACGATATGCTTGAAGAAACTTCGAAAGACGAGGAGAAAACTATGGATTCCGAAAAGCATTCAAACTCGCAAACGAAAGAAGATGAAATAAATAAGAATGAAAATTTTAACGATATATTGAAACTGAACGATGCTATTAGTAGTAAAGAACATAACAAGGATACTTCGGACGCTAAAGATATCGTGCAGTCTAGCGGCAACGTATCTTCGTCGGTTCAAACAAAAGAAACAGACAATACATCTCCCTCTAAAAAAGTAGTGCTAAACGAAATAATAAAATCAAATTCGAATAATTCGAGTACAGATGACATACAATTATCAGAAAACTCTGACAATTGTGTAAAAGATATCGAAAAGACGGTTGATAAGGAGAATGGCATCGAAACTACGAAACATATCGATTTTGAACAAACAAGTAACGATGCTCAAGAGGCGTCGATTCCTAAGAAAACGATAAACGAACCGCATTCGAATATGAATTCTACCAATGTGTGTAATTCAAGGATGAGCATAGAACTTATATATGACAAAACCATGATTCCCGAAAGTAAAACCAAATCCAAAGAGCTAGTACAGATCGACGAAGACGGAGAAAAGATCGTGTTAGATTCCTCTCAAGAAGATTCCGATGGTAAACCAGAGAATCCAAGTATCCTAGATAACACAAAGTCTGAGACGATATATAAAAGCTGTTACGATAGTAAAAGTAGTAGCGACTTTAGTTACAAGTCGTTGGAAACCCCCAAAGAGTCGTCGCTCGATACTGCTAAATCCAGTAATAAACTCGTAAATGGAAGCAACGAGTCCAAGAGATTTGATCTCGACAGTACGGCTAGCGTAAAATCTGATACGTTTAACGACATGCCAATTGGACTCGATAACACGGATAACAATAGCTCTACGTCTGTACATAATCTAAACAGGCAGAACAGAACGGTTGCTCCCGTGTCCAAAGACAGCGATCACGCCGAGCTGTTAAGCGTAAGCGACAACGAACCCGATGTCTTTATACTGGACGATAAAAGCAAATCTAACTTGGCTCATAGCGTTTCTATGACGAAACCGTTGTCAGTAGAAAAGGAGATTGGTATGTACGTTAGAATGAAGTGCGTATTGAATATCGACGAAGGTACAAAGGAATTTCTAAGTAAAGAAATTACAGGAGTGCAATGCGAGACTGTTGCAGAGCCAAGTTTAGTACGACAGAAAAATAACGATACCTCGGCTTCGTTAGCCGATATATCTGGAAATGACAATAAAGATACATCACCTGGCTCGGTAAACAGCAATCCACACTTGTATCAGTTAAATCCTTCGAGGCTCTCGTTCGCATCGACAATCAGCTCCACAAGTTCTATATCTAGCGCTGCATCAATGGCAGCCAAGCTTGCAATTAGAGATAGTACGCATTTCTCTTTACCACGGGGACCCGCGAAACACGCGAAAAAGCATGCTCAAGACATACATTCATCAAACGACAAGCTAGCGATCGAAGAAGCGTACGATCGTCTCAGTAAAGAGTGGCAAAATAGTCACCTTCTAACGACGACTATTTTGAATTTTGCAAACGCAGAACTCAGCGGAGTTGATACGTACAATGTTAGCAACGAGAGGATAGACGATCAATTACAAAAGATTCGTTCGTCTACGCCGGAAGTTTTGCAGGAAATGGCTCAGGTACATACCCCCAAAAGTTCGAAAAAAAGTAAATCGGTGAAAAGGTCGAGAAGCAAAAGCACAAAATCGGATAATCAATCGAACGGATTAAATAAGGTTCTTTCGAAGGTTTTAATCCCTGCAGAGAGCAATAATACGCCAAACAAGAAGAAGACCAAAATAGAGCACGTCGACAATGCTCTGAGCTCTGTAGACGTTTCGATAAAAACGCCTTTACAAGTGGTAACGGATGACTTAATCGGCAAAGAAGTCTTTGCTAAATGGTCCGACAATAATTATTACCCTGGCACCGTTATCGATAAAGTAAAAACAAAGTATAAAGTGAATTTTTACGACGGAAAAAGTAAAGTACTTATAGAAGACTTCATTATAACGATACCTAAGGTTTTAAAAGAAGGTTTCTCTGTATATGCTACAACTAAAAATGACGATTATGGTTCGTGTGGTATAATTGTTGACTCCCAAACTGTAAATAACGAAATATATTACGTAGTAGAAACGGACGAAGGGGACAAAGTTCGAGTTCAAATTAAAGACATTTTCTTGTCTTCTGATCAAGCTCAAGTATTAAAAGAGGAACTAAATTCAGAAAGTAAAAGTCTTCCATCCACGCCAAAGCATTTGGGACAAGTAACCTTAGACAATATGGTTGATGGTAAAAGGCGTTCTAGGCGAATTGCTACCCCTAGTTTTTCGACGCCCAAGTCCAGATTAACGATCACGCCTAAAACTGTAACGGAACCGTCTGTTTCCGGTGTAGCTTCTATACCTAAGGAAATAAAAGGATCCTTCGAAAGCGACGGTATTTCCACCGATTCGAACGTTTCCATAAAAGAGGAAACATCTTCTATCGGTGTGCAGCCTGAGATAATCGGAACTCCGTACGAACAAATCGTGAAAGGACCCCAGAGTCGCATTAAAAGCAAGTCAAGAAGTAAGAAAAAAGTGGAAGACGAAGAAACTATCGCGACTTTGGGTCCTATACCGAGCACAGATTCAAATCTGTTCAAAGGCATGTCCTTTATTCTGACCTGTGCATCATTGGAAACTATCGATCGATACCAAGCCGATAGCAAAGATTGTAATTCAGATCCAGAAACGGAGTACGAAGAGGAGTGGACGAAAAAGCCTTTCGTCAGGGACAGATTGAACACGCAAATAATAGCAGGCGGTGGAAAAGTTTACACGGATTTTAACGAAATTCCACAAGACGAGTATAAAAGTACAAAATTAATAACAAACGTGCCAAACACAACCGCGAAGACTTTGTTATGTCTGTCTGTTGGTATACCCGCGTATAATCATAATTGGATTATAAGGTGCTGTCAAGAGGTAAGTCAAGATTCCAATTGAATCTGTTCTATATGTTTTACGATAAAATTATGTAATTTTCTACATCTTCTTTACAGGGTAAAATCGTGAATCCTGCTGAAGACGAATTACCCGTGGGTTGGAGTTTAGATAAAAAATCATACGTTGACATGTTCCAAAGATCCGACGATAAACCATTGAAGCACGTCGTTGTAATAATTCCAGTTCTAGAGTGCGAGAAGCAGTTCACTATTCTTTGGCGTCAAATTTGTGAAAACGCAGGTGCTGTTGTCTTATTAGTGGATAAGCCAGGTACGGTATAGGAAGAATTTATAAGAAACATTTTGCAACCGACGGTATGAAATTAAATCCACTCGCTAACTAAATATTTTAACTTTCAGATGCAATGGAAAGTTTTGTAGAAGGGACGGTAGTTCTGACGAACGCATCGTGTCCATCTTGGGCAATTGGGAAAGCTAACGAACTACAGATTCCGTTGCTTTCCACAACATGGGTTATTCAATGTTTGATAGAAGGGAAACTTTGTCAACACGATTCTCACCTTCGTTATAAATATAATTATATACAAAATTAGGTACGTTTAACTATCCAGAGACTACACATCTAAGTTCAAGAGCAGGTGAGATCCTGCTTTTGTAGATTATAATGTTTTTATTAGTATTGTATTACTCCGGACACACTGGAATATTATTTCTATTATCGAATACTAAGACACGATTATTTGTTTAAACTTTTTACCCGATTACAAAGTACTAGAATTTCAAGATATTGCTTTGATATTCACCCACAATTTTGGAAATCTGTTTTCCGTTCGATGTCTGATAAGAATTAAATTTAGAATGTTTCTTCCGTCGAAATGAATGTGAAATTGATCTACGATCGAAGATATCGAAACATATTTTATATATGGTGTAAAGGTTTCTCTTTCTTGTGACTACTCGTTATACAGAACTCCAGTATGCTTATTATATATGATATTGCTTATCATAAAGTCGTAGTGTTAGGATTTTGTAACATTTTGTATAAATCGAATTCTAAATCGGAAGACACTTTTATAAAGAACGATATGTAATTTAAAAAAAAAAAAAAGCATTTCACGATTCCCGACCGTAATTTACGCAAATGATTATTACTTATTCCATTCGATTGTGTTTAGCGTATACCGAATAGCAAGCAAATGTAATACGATTAGAAAAAACTCATTTTCATAAATAGTGTAAATAATTCGTATTTTTCTTTTTCGTAGAGGCGCATACATGATAATCAAATAACGCATTTAATTGTACCGGAATTCGTACATTTTAAGAGCAACCTTCCGATCGAAATATGCTTAAAGGTATAACAATATAGCTATTGTCAGCTGCCAAAAACGATCATGTCTTCTGTTCTGCAATATTATCAAGCAAGCATTTGGTACGGAAAATCCTTTTCACTTTAGATGTTATCTTCATCGGGGCTTGCTGGCTTTGATCGAAAGTTTTGCTGTAACCTAACCAAATCGTCAAATTATCCTTAGTCGAATCTACATAGAAAATATCGAGTGAATTCTGTAAATCAAAGCTGATAGTGGGTGGTATATCCTGTAAATATTTTTTTACTTGAAATCGTAGTAACAGGTCATTAAATCTATTCGCATTACATTTTTTACGTACTGGATATATATCCCGGTTTTTAAATAAAATTTATAAAAATCATCCTTTACAAATATATACAGCGGATATATGTTCAGTAAAATGGAAAACAAATATGAAGCAAGTTGCCTATAAATACTTGAGAATTAAGATAGAATTAACGATTTTTAATTAAGAAGATACCAGAGAGTGTATCTTATAAACGTTTTCATTTTCCGCGATTAATTTACAGAATGATTTTTCTGTTAAACCAAATATTAACGAAACGACAGAAATGTACGAGACAAGTGCACATGTGCGAATGTGTGTATATAAGTAAATATATACATATACTACAAATTTTACTATGTAAGATGTAGCTATTATGTAAAATGATTTGGGGATAAAATACAGTGACATATTTTGGCAAAGTTTTATTCATTATCATTTCAAAACTAACGACATTAGTATTTACAATAATGTACAACATTCTTTGAGTGTATGTACAAGTGGTTGAATCAAATTACTAAAATACTTGTTTGTTTCAAGGATTGTACCAATCGAGAAACAAAAGAGAAAACGACATAACTAAAACAAAGAAAAGGAGCCATACTCTGAGACCTGCATTCCGTTGAATCGCTTGTCTAATTTGTTCGTTAGCTTCGTTTACGTTTTCCGTCGATCCCACCACTGTCGTCATTAAACGATCTAAATCTTTATCTTGATCCAACACTTTTTCAGTAAATATCTCCTGAAGTTCAGCTATGTGTACCACTTTACTCTCTATTTGCTTCACTTCTTCCGTGATTGTGTTAAGTTCATTGTACAAATGCTCGTTTTCCGCTTCGAACAGCTGTATATCTTCGGGCGATAATTCCTCTTCGTACATCAACGAATTAACGTCTCCGTTTATTTCTTGTATTTTCATAGGACTGGAGTCATTGGAATCATTCTTATTTTCTTTCTCTTCCAACTTCTCATTTGCATTCAAACTCGATTCTTTCGTACCAATTTCTAATCGTTTCACGGGCTTCGTTTCTAATTCCAACCTAGCTATTTTTCTCATCTCCATCGCTCTTTTCACGCGCATTGCTTTCTGTTCGGAGTAAATTTTACAAACATTTTTCAGGTACTCCTCTATTAACAGCAACATAATTTCCCTATGTTCTAAATTCTGTGGAGAAACTTTGGAATCTGCGATTTCTCTACGCAATTCCTTGATCAATTGGGAACAAGTGGTCATTATTTTTTGCGCTCCGATATCTATTTCATCTCGATCGACGTCGGTCATACTAGGCATATAGGATAAATGGCTTGAAAAGTTTAAGTATGCTTTGCGATTTTCTAACAAAAATTCGCGCAACCTGGAAATTTGTACTACGACCCCTTGTGCTTTTACAAAGAAAGGACTTTTACTTCTGACCTTTTTTAATTGTGCATTACTTGCAATCCCTAAATCCTTGTTACGAAGACTTATTGTCTTCACGCTGGCTCTAAACAACCCGCTGACATCCATTTTAAATAGTTCAAATTAACTTGTTCCTATGCTAAGTAGCAAATAAGGCACCTTATTATATGTACATCGATAACACTTTATAGCTTCTCAACTACAAAATGAATTTTTGATTGGAATTAATGTTGATCTTCATTGTAAAAAGATCAACGTACTGCTTCTCAAAAATGATTTATTTGAAATTTATTTTACGTTTATCGTATGGTGTTACCATACATGTCACAAAATGCGCTTAACCTGCAAGAATGAAGAATTTAAAAATATGAAGTTAACGTTGAGTTACTTAAATATCGAAAGAAAAATCTTACCGTTGCTGGAACTAAAACGCTCGACGTTTACATATGTTTAACAGCGCAACAAATCCTTTGATACATTTCATTTGTTGTAACCGTGACGTGTCGAATCAACGGTTAGTTTATGACGGAAGATATAAACTTAAATGCTATGACACTGGAATAATAATAATCGGTCCTACATTAAAAACTAATTTAATACATCAACGAATAATCATCAATGTGTATTTATTATTATCCTATATTCCCTTATAATGTCTACAAGATTCTTAGTATGATGCATCGAACGAATCTTTGTGAATACATACACGATAAACGTAGAGAATGTAACATTACTAGGAATTGTAGGAATGTAAATCATATACAGATGAAAAAAGGGTTATCTACTCCAAATGGAATCAATTTTCAAAAAATAATCGAACTTTTAAACATACAAAATCCGATTAATTTCATGAAATTGAAGTATATTCATTTTCTCATTGAACTATATCAGTGGTATGTGTTATTCAGTATTAGTGGGTATTGTATTAGTATAGGTGAGTGGTTTATATATATATATATGTATATGTATAGGTTTGGTTTCAGTGACGCCATCGGTGGGAAAACGCTCAAGTTTGTAGTGAAAGTAGTTCCTACTGATACTGCTAGATGTCGCCATCAGCTATAATTGTCCTCGCTATCTATCGTCGAAGAAGCCGAACTAATTTTTGGAGTTTGGTCAGCGCCTCTATCGGGAAAACGCCCAAGTTTGTCGCCGATTAGTTCCCACCGTCGACGCTAGATGGTGCCAGCATCGGTGGTAAGTCAGTGGCGCCATCTAACATTGCGAGGTGGAACTAATCGGCGACAAACTTGGGCGTTTTCCCGATAGAGGCGCTGACCAAACTCCGAAAATTAGTTCGACCTCTCTACCGGTAGATGGCTACAATAATAATAGTTGGGTATGTCATCTAGCAGCAGCAGTGGGAACTATTTTGACTACAAACTTGGGCGTTTTCCCACCGATGGCGCTACTGGTACAAAATTCCGCTCACTGAGCGGCTTAGCGAGCGGTGGCTTTCATGAAGTAATAATAATAATAAAAAAAAAATGAACTACTTGATTAAAATACTAACTTTTGGTTTAAGTATTCAATATGTATATAATAAAGTATTAATATGTTTATCTTCGCCATATGTTAAAAAAAATAAGTACAAATATTCTCCTACCTTTCTCTTCTTTTCACAGAGCCAGAATTAAAAATAATGCCTCCTTTTATTATTCCAACTCTATAAAGAGTAATTTCTCTTTTATTTGTTATTCGACATTTTTATCTAGAGGTGGCAAGTATAGCAAGTGGTATTTCATTCCACTCTCGCATCTAGGAAAGTGATAAGGTTCTCCTAGTATAAACATATTATGTAACAGACATACTGCTACACTGCTACAGACTGTCTTCTTTTTTAAGTCTGTCTAAACTTTATGGGGTGTTGTTTCTTATTAGATGCAGTCACGTTTCGTAGTTTTTTAACTGATTTCGAAAAAAATTTTGTTGCAATCACAAATACTTTCGTGTATTTCGACTAAATTAGTGTATACAAGTTCTATTCTAATGTCGCAAACAAGTGAAATAGCGATACTGTGCAGGGTACTTTGGAAGAGTGATGTCAAAACAAATAATTCGGAGTCGAAGATAAATCCATGGGATATTAAAAAACCTGGATGATTATATTTATGCAAATCTACATAACTGTGATCAAGGTGAAAAAGAAAGAAAAGTGGTTAGAAAATATAATCTGGCTGAATGTAGACTGTGGTCCTGCTGTCATATAGAACTTACTATACCATCTGAAGTTTTTTCCATGGCACAGTTTCCTTTGCTTCCTTTTATTTTTTATTGCAATAACAAGGACACAAATGCAACATACACTATATACAATTATATAACATAAACGTGGATGTGAGTACAAATGATATAAGATAATCTACATGGTTTAAAAGTGTTAATATTCGTCAAGTAAAAGGTACACATTTGGAATAACATTGTTTTTACATGCTTTTAGGTTAATTTGTCGGACGCAACATTTAAAAAAATGGATCTTTTATCTATTATTCTCTTAGTAATCTTATTAATCATAGTGGCTTATCACCTGTTCTACCTGATATGTCCTTGGTTCTTAAATTGTGATATAAATCTTGCTTTCCACAATTTATTTGGAAAACGTATACGTGAGTATGGTAACAGTATGTTTATATGATTATGTATACATAAACATTTTAATGTTTCTTTGCTGTTTTTGCAGGCTCTTTGAAAGGGAAAGTAGTATGGATAACAGGAGCATCTAGTGGAATCGGAGAAAATCTTGCTTACATCTTAGCAGATGTTGGCTGTAAATTAGTTCTATCTGCTCGAAGGAAAGAAGAACTAGATAGAGTGAAGGCCAGCTGCCTTCAAAGTGAATAATTTTCATTGTAATTGTATCTATTTATCGTTATCGTTGCATACATACATTTCATGAAGCCCTGTTTATTTATCCTCAGGAAACAAGAAACTGAACGATTTGGATGTTGAAGTACTTCCTATGGATGTTTGTGATATAAATAGTCATGAAGCAGCATTTAATCGGGTCATTGAGAAATTCAACAGGGTACCTATACTTTACATATGTGCATCACGCTAATTTACAATTGGATTTTAATTTGAATTCTAATTCTAGCTGGACATACTTGTAAACAATGCGGGTCGTTATCAACTTGGACGTTGGGAGCAAATCGATATTTCCGTCGACAAAGGCATGTTCGAGTTAAACGTGTTCGCGCAAGTAGCCTTAACTAGAGTGGTGGTAAAATACTTTACCCAGATGGGTACAGGCCACATTGTAGTTACTTCGAGCCTCGGCGGCGTCGTGGCAATGCCGTTTTCTGGGTCATATTCGGGATCTAAATTTGCATTGCAGGTCAATTATATTAATATTGAAAATTTTACTTTTCTCTTACAATTATTTATAATGTATACATATTTTTAACAGGGATATTTCTACAGCTTTTGGTATGAAAAACTGGGTCAAAATATACCGGTCACAATTGTATGCCCAGGAGCGGTACACACTAATTTCTTGATGGCATCGTACACAGAAAAATCTGGAGAGGTGAGTTTCACCGATAATAAAATATATTCTAAGTTTTCAATATAATTTTATCCGCAGACATACGGGGATAAGGAGAAAGACAAATCCCCGAATAGACTCAACGCGGAACGTTGCGCTAAACTGATTGGCGTTGCGATAGCAAACAAACTTTTCGAAGTGTGGATCGCCAAACCACTCGTGCTTCAAATGCTGTACATGAAAATTTATTATCCAAACCTAACTTTATGGTACATTATTTCACGGTTGTTAAACTTTTTATTTAACATTTTAGTTTACGTTACAACGGTATTATTTTATATTCTAGGTCTGTTAAAATGTTGGGACCAAGGTTTTTACAGTATATACAAGGTTACGCGGGAGTCCCTGCACGAGAACCATGAATATTTTATATTTATTTTATAAGTTTTTATACTTTATCATTTTATATTGGTTTTAACTGTTTCCTGGAAAGCTATGTATACATATAAAAAACAAAAAGTAGTACATGTAAATATATCCAATATTGGTGTACGGTGTTGGTTATGTGGCGCTAATAATAGGATTAAAATTTACTTCCGTTTGTGAATGAAAACATGGTGCAATTTATAAAGGGAAAAGAACCAATAAACTACACGAAAAAGTCTTTGTGGAAACCCCGTGTATAAGCATAATGTTCGAAGGCCAAAGATTCCTATTCCTTTTAAGATGATGTCCAATGGCGTCTTTCAAGAAGGGGAGAACGCGTTATATTGTTGCATTTAGATTTTATTATATAATATTATGCCGTATTTCAGTTACATAATTTTAAGTGTTTAATAACCTAACAGTCATATACGCGTACACGTACCTAAGGAACATACTTGGTACGTGTACACCTATACGCGTATGCGTATGCATACACGTGTGCGCATACTGGTGCGTGTTTTACGTTTACAATCGACTTTTATTATCGATATACAAATAATGGAAGACATGACAGCACCTAGAAGTGCTCTTCTTCGAAAAGACGTTCTCTTACCTAAAATCATTCGTAAATCTTAGTTTTCATCGAGTCAAATTATTTCTTTTTTTTTTTCTTTTTTTTTCATTATTGGTTTCGATAGCCTCTTCGCGTTTTAACTTTCACCGCGTTGACTGCGGCGATCGAAGCGTTGCAGCCTTAAATCGCAGATTCATAAACGGTATACTAATTATTGTATTAGGTAAACAAACGTCGAGATGCATAGTAATAGAATATTATAACCTTTAGTTTAATTCGATTCGTTTCTTATATTTCGCGTTAGCGTCTGCCTTAGGCTACGCAGCATCTTAAATTTTTACGACGCCTGCGACGTTTTACGATACGCACGGGTACGTTAGAGAGGATCAACGTGTATGCGCGTTGTAACGTACAGGGTGAGCAGCGTTGGACAAAAACGGGTGCATCCAGAACTTTGTCTCGTGTCCTTCTTCGGAAAAATGTCCGAAAGAGGAAACGAAACAAACGTGTTTGATAAATTTCTTGTCATTTTGCCCAATACTGAGGTATCCGATAAACTTGGCCAACATGTGTTCAGCAGGTCGTTTCGAACGAAGTGTCATATACGTGTATCATACGTTTCTTTTCTTTCGTTAGTCAGTAACATCGAAAGTAAGACATTGAGCATAACGGAACGATGATCCGCGATGTTTACAGAGGTGCTATGCCTGAAAGGACGGCTCGAAATTGACAAAAATGGCAATTTCGACTTGAAATACACGCTTCGCTCTGATGTTCGCGAATAAACTGATTCGATCGTTTTCCATCGAATTCAAACAGAGTGAGCGATGCCTTTGACGTCGAGATCGCCACTTTTTTAATCGTGTACCAATTTGTAAATTCTCTTTCGAACGACACGTAACATTTCGCCAAATAATATTTGCACGTACTTTGAAGTTTGAAATAAAGAAACGGCTATCGCTCGTGTACAAACTCTATACATTATCCATTACACAATTTCTTTAATCGTACTTACAACCGTACATCGTTGTTCGTCACTGACCACACGCGGTATCGAGTAATATCTTTGTGAACTATAATTGATTTCTTTAGTAAAGGTATTACGTTATACGTTTTCTTATTCGCAATAAAAAGAAATCGATATTACGTTACACTTTGCTTCCTATTCGGTATTTCGTTGCTCCAAGCTTCGCGCAATGTTCCATCGATTCTTTGGTTTATCGTTCTTCGACTTGTCCGCATTGTAAAATAGATATGTTTCCTTTTTTTTCGTAGAGCTGAAGACAGCAATTTAGAATTCGTATCGTAGAACGTTGTACGATATTGTTTCGACGATATGTTCGATAATCGTGTGAGATACAAAAAAGATACGATTAACCCTTTTGCGGAGATGTGGTAAATATTAATTAATTAAACTACGAATACGACTCGTAGCGGGGACTGGTTGTCAGTCTTGGGCAGAATAACGACTGTTTTAAAAATCGTATTGAAGTATTCCATTTGATATGATTACAAGCATAACTCGAGTGTCTTTCGAACAGGATACTCTGACGTTTCGCTATCGACATAAACGCATTATTTTACCCCCGAAGAAGATAGCTGTAATAGATAGCTGAAGCGTTAAAGTATCTTGTTCAAAGACTCGATTTATATTTATAATTAAAAGTATAACGACATCAACGAATAATTCATGAAAAAACCAGTGTAGTTGTCGTAAGGAATGTTTGAAATAGAGGTATGTCGAAAATGATACGGCCATGAAGGGGTTAACGGGGTTTACATATTGGCTAGGCCTAATACTTGGAAGCAAAATGTTCGATTCGATGAAATGCGCGATACGTTTTATCATTCTATGGCCAAAGTAGCAGTGCAGCCTGATCGTAAAACTAAAAATCGTTAAGGTTCGTACTATATTCCCCATCAAACTTGACGAATCCGTACTGTGAACCGGACCCGCTTCGATCGAACCTCCTTCGAATTCTTTAAGTCACTCTATATCCTAACAGTGATACACTGGCTTCGAAATAACTCGTCCATTCTGTACACGGATGTACATTGTACACTCGCTGTTAAGGGAGATTTTTCATCCTTATTCGTTGACAAATTATTTAAAGTAGCGTATGGCGAGTTATTTCAAAGTCGGTGTACGATAAAATAACAATTTAAAATTTAGAAGAACGAAGGATATTTTCCATAATTTTAATGGTACTATACATTCGCGAGCTCGTCGTTACAGCCAACTCTCTCGTAACACGGTGTAAGAAGAATTGCCACAGTTCTTCAAGAACACGATAATTTGGGGTTTCGTAAACTTCTAATTTTTCGTTTCACGTATCTTTGCAGTATTTTCAAAGTCTCGTTCAAACGCTTTTTCATATATTCAATTTACCACAGTGCTGCAGGGTCGACTGTATTTTAAAGCGCAAACTCTTCGAAAGTGGAATTTGTTGCATCGCTTCGTAAGCTTATCGCTTTTGTAATGAGGCCATTTCTGTATTACGTGGGTTTCGTATTTAACACGTAGCAGAACTTTGACGCGTACCATTATCCACGTGCACGTAGATGGAGCGACACAGGCAAAATCAGCCAAACTCACGGTCCATCGTACATATGTCTGCACGTACGAACGTACAATTTATAATCTATTCGTCGTTAAACCATAAGGCTATTGGGTTGGACAAAAAGTCTTGGTTTTTCTTTGAATATAATAGAGGTGAAGTTACCGTTATCGGTCAAAGTTACATCCTCCCTCGTTTTTTTTTTATGCATTTTTCAAAGCTTCGGGGTGTCCTGAGTCCAAAAATGCAAAAAAATCGATTACAAAATTCTATATGTACGTATGTGGCCTCTGTTTCGCTTTGTATTTCAAGAGTGGTTTATCGGAAAATCACAAAATTTGCTATAGCGACTTCTATACATAGACGCCATTGATTTTTCTGTGGCGTTTATTAAGCGTAATGCGCTTACGTTCTATTTTAATTTCACGCACGGATATATAAACTATCACTTAACGCTTAATTAGTGATCTGGCAGCAAAGACTGAACTTTTTTTCAAGTTCTTCGAAAAGCCTTTAATACTACCGGTTCTCGCTACCAAATAAACGACTAATTTATTCAGATTACCTATAAGAGTAAAAAGTGTGAATATCGGTTGTGTTTATTGTCGTTTGATGTCAGTTCAGATTACTTCTAAAACGACAGACTTTTTGTTCAATCCAAAAGTTACCCGAAAAAGTACAGCTATAGAAACAACGAAATTACGAACCGATATATCGACCGTTTTGGAAACGTTTACGATGCTTGGTTTGATTCGACGCAACGTCTGGACGAAAAGGACAACCGAGTACCTCGGCTCGGCCGAGATAGTCAGCGTTCGATATACATTTATGTACATCGTTCCCACTTTTCGCTCTGTATCGCGAGTACGCAGTCTCGTCGTTACCTTCCGTTAGTCGTTAGGAATCAGATACGACGTAATACGATTAGGAAATATTCACAAGTTTCTCGCAACAGAATTTATAATGAGATATGTAATCATAGATCAACATTAATATTATATGTATTTGTATATGTACACGTCTGCGTGCATGCACGCGCGTGCCCGCGTAGACGCGACCGTGCACGCGTGTACGCGAATATTTGCGTAGAGCCCATTGTGCCAGCGTAGGGCAAAATGTAATCCATGATTATGGTTAACGAGTAATCGGTAATCGCGACTATCGATCGAACCTGAACAGTGAATAATCGGATACTATTGGCTTTGATGTATTACGAATTACCGATCCATGAATGCAGATTGCAAATGTAGCGAACGACTATCGATCAATTTGACAGTTGCGAGGGATCGTTACAAAAATAGTCGCAAAATATAATAAATACTGCCCGTCTTTGGCGTATACGCCATGCATCACGCATATCAAACGCATAGAAATGGAATGTTCGCGCACACCCGGGCATATATTACGCGTATACTTTGTCTTTCTCTCTCTCTTTTTTTCTAGCGTGCACGCGCACGCACACACTCAACCACTCGCACCTCCATTCTCTCGTATTCGTCAAATACAGGTATATTAAACCGATCAACTAGTATACCATTTTTTTCTTATAACTGTTTCATAGAAACGACAACGCTAAATTCATTTCAAAAAGATAATTTGCGAATGTGTGTACAAGTTAATTGGAGCGAAGTCACGCGAGTCGCGTCGTCAGAACGCTGGAGGTAATCGCGACGAACAACGAGAAGGAGAAATTCCAAGGGCGGCTCGCGCCGCCGCAAAGCTTGATCTCCATTTCCTCCGGATGATAGTTTATGCATTTCGGCGGTCTTCGACGATACAGACGTTCTCTCCTCGCGGTGCAAGCTCCTGGCTCGGTGAGAGCCTCTATAGGTTCGATGCTCAACTGTTTGCTTCCGCATGGACACAACGTGTCCACCACCAACAGGATCAAATTCGTGTGATGGATCTTCTGGACGCTGAAGGGTCTGCGATCAGGATTAACGTCCATTATATTGATATTATTCTGCTTGGCGTCTCTAATAGTTTGATAAAGCCTAGAAGTTGTACGCAAGGTACAAACATACCTTTCGCATCCAGTCACGTGACAGTTGGTCAATTTTCCCTTCAAGGGATTGCTCTGTCCGCTGGTGTTGAGCCTCTCCGGTTGCAGAATGTAAAGATCCGTCTTCTTTTCGCAGGTTCTCAGTTTCCTTTGCGGATAATAGGCAGATGTAGCGCGTGTAGTCCCAGGAGAAGCGGGAGAGGCGGCAGCAACCGCTGGAATCCTGGGAAAAGCTTCGTTTTCGTCCAGAGACGGTTCGTCGGTCGAATCTCCACCCCCGATCGGTTCGAACTCGTGTGCTTCTTCGACAGTGTCGGTGGAGATCAAATCATCTGAAAGTATGGGTCAAGCGAGTCAGCGTGTTTTTCTTGTAACGTCATTAAACATTTTTTGTAAACGTTCCTTACCGTCCGCGGTTCGTATAGATTCGCCAGCGAGCGCGTAAGTCGCTTGTTGCAAATTTTGTAAATTGAAACTGAACGCTATATTCCAGAGTAGATTTCCAAGTATGCCGATGACCGCCCCGAATGATTCAGGAACTATTCTTGGCGCTGCAGATTGATGCGATTCCTGCGGACTGCACGTACCCTGGTAGTCGGTCACAGTTACCTTTCTGAAACCCGAATAACTGGTGTTCTGATTTTATGCATTTATAACGTACAATAACATAGATTAAGCACTGTAATAAACAACAGAACAGGACAGTTCTGTATCTCCAGCTCTGATACCTCAATTTATTACTCGTAGAATATAAATTAATGAGGCGAGAAGTACCTGTAGATTCTGTCTTGAACCAGGGAATCCATTATGGTGCCGTCGATTTCACCAAAAAATTTTCCAGTATGCTCGTGACGCTCGCTGATGATGATAAATCCATTACTGTCCAGAATATAACAGTCCAGTTCTTCGGAAGCGCAATTCTTTTTACAATTCATGCCACTGCACTACAAAAATGAACAAAACATAAATAAAGGAAACGACAACTGGCTAGTGTAGAGCGAGTATCGTTCGTTGTTTCGAAATGATTAAAAAAAAAAAAAGTTGGTGCGTAGAACATAAGGATAATGAACAGTCGACGATCGACATACGATACCGTAGAAGTCATGTTAACGAAGTGGGATGCCAACGAGGAGTGTTGAAACTGAAAACCAACGACCGCGGCTGGTGCTTTGTGTCCTTTTCCAATGAATACAGCGTGCGTAGCGGTAACTAAAGGGTTGGGGTTGTCAGCTGCTGGCAATACGAACATTATTATTGCGAATGCGATAGTATCGTCTACTGTTTATAGTATTTGAAGTATCTGACCAGGCAGAGACATAGTACAAATTTGGCGAACCAGGAGAGATCTTTCAAATTCTTGTCTACACGGATAATTGTCGCGTGGTACGTACCTGCATCGAAAGGAACGCTGAAAACAAAACTTTCCGGTTCTATCGAGTGCTGATCCACCGCGCGTTTATACCAAGACGAATCCATAGCTCTCGCATACTTCTGAGCAAAGGGCCTGCGTAAATAACACGATTTTCAATGAATAGAGTCGCGGATAAATGTTTCGATACAGTCATTAGAATTTTCATATATCTATATGAATAGATCGTACGGTTCGTCGTTGCTTTCCTTCAAATTGCTGGCTTGTTGATGCTCGTGCCAACGAAAAAGGCCGCTCCTCGTCGCGATGAATGTCCGGCTGAGACCGAATCTGCTTTTTCCTTGACTGTAAAATTTAACATCGATTACACGGGCGATAATTACTGTCGACGCGACGAGAAACGAGGTGAAACAATCGCGAAAGAACGCAAGCGATCTCTGACTATAACATGTCGAACCATTTTGAACTTAATAACTCTGGTTTCATTTCATTTAATTTCATTTATTTTGAATTGGTAACCGTGAATTAAAAGGTGTTTAAATTGGAAGAAATTGATTCATTTGGCGTAGAATGATCCGTTATACGTATGTATCGATTTTATTATCGACGGTTGTTAATCAAGGGGAGAAGAAACAGAGTCGAAAAGGGCTGTCGGAGGGGGAGGAATAATTTGTTAGGGTTTTCGTGAGACGTACAGTGAAAGCGATAATTTGAAAGGAATCACCGTGCAAAATATCGACGAGTGCGCTTATACAAATAATTGTGCATAATGGATTACCTGTGCAGTAGAGCCATCAGTATGGCAATAGGGCTAGCGGTGGAGACACACAATATAAAATGTAATAAAAATATGCAATAAAAGGTAACATTGTAAATGAAAGAGATTAGCCGTTGCGCATAGTGCGTGTCGCGTTTCAACGAGAACACCAGTGCACTTTTTTAATGCATTTGAAAACGCTACAAAAGAAGCACCCTGAAACAGCGGTGAGGAACCTTATGGCACTGGTAGGCTACACGTAAGATTATAAACTTCTTGTACGATCGATTTGACCGAAATCATACAAATACTTACCCGAATACAACTCGGAGGCAAGCTATGTTAAATCCTCAATTTGAAAATATAATATTTCGAGTAGCGACAAAAAATGTTATATCAACGAATCGAGTCGACTTGTTTATCTACAATTTCCATAATTTGAACTTAATACAGTTTACTTCCGAGGTATAAATATAAATAAATAAAAGGCTGGATCTGCAGCAATGTCGCATTCTTATATACATATGGTAAGTGGGGCATCGATTCGGTTTTCTATAAGTAGGAGTTATCATGCACGATATTGTATATATCGTGTATCGAGAAGTCTAGAACATTTGAAAACGTGCGATTCTTCGGCGGCCTGTATCTTCTTTCGTTCCTGGTTTCTCGATTCCTCTGTACGTTGTTTTATCTTCGTCTGGTTCGCTCTGCGCGATCGTGTTACTCTTGTTTCCCTTGTCGATATTGGGCCAGTTGTTTTAGTTGCCAGCGATCGATTATCGTTTGCGACACGACTATGCGAGACAACGGCAAGGGAAAAGTAAAGGCAACGGTTTTACGATATCGGATAAGAGATACGTTATTCGATAATCGGTGCTGTGAGAAAAAACCGCGTGCTTGTGCGTTGCAGTGCGTTGTCGATGACTCCACTATAAGTGTCCACGCGTGAAGGACATGCATCCGCGAGCTTCGCTTACGTGCCGCTTACCTTTGATTCTCCTCTTTGTGCATCGCACCTCTTTTGTCGAAATCACCGGTGACCATGGCATCCAACACTAGAGACTGCACTAATCTTTTGTCGCCTGAAATTCGTCGGCTTCGTTATTCGATCGATCGTTGCAGTTTTTAATTGTATTATCGGTAATATCGCGATATCGTGGGTTATACTTACAGTAATAAGAATCTTTGTCGGGCTTGCTCGCTTGTTTATGATGCGAGCTTGGACTCTTTGGTCTCAAAGACATCCACTTCCACCCCGGTCTACGCGTTCGTGCCAAGAAATGCAGAACGCGTTCCTCCGGGGAGGAGAACCACTTATCGGAAGCCGAATTATATTCGCAGTACACCCAATCTGGATGCACTTTCCAATTGCTTCCGTTAAAGTAGTCGGTCACTAGACAAAAATGGAAAGCGTATAAAAGATTCGTCTGAGATAGTAATGTTTCGTTTTTCGATAAAAATGCGACTTACCAGTTATTATTGAATGTTTCATTTCGTGTTCGGCCAATAGCTCGAACATGCCGTAACCCTCGGGCAACGCTAAACCCAGCGAAAAGGGCGTTCCTTCGATTGGCTTATAAAAATAATTGTGCCGCCTGATGGTAACTCTTCTCTGTAAAATATTATCACGTTAATGATACTTAGGTTGTTAGATTGGGTAAGGTTGCGGAATTTTCTTTACTCACCATATCGTCATAGTGAATTTTTATCGCGAAATCGGTCTCCCCCTCTTTCTGATCGATCATATCGTGCCTCAACTGGTAGAAAGAGAGAAAGATGTAAAAAACAATTCGATCACCTTTGTGTACATGCATCTGGTGTACTTACGTCTAGAAGAAGGGAATTGTTCAAGGGATGCAACGGACCGTCGTACTCGGCGAGTTCAACTTCCGATAAATCTACGCTGATATACGTAGGCTTTAACGTTTCTTCGTACTGCGAACCGAGAAGAAATGTTTATCGTAACCGTTGAAAGCTTTGCATTATTTTTTAACCCTCTATTGCGTACACGTTATTTGATCGTTTTAGTAAGAAGTTCCAGATGAATAAAATAAATGTTTAAATTGTTTTCATTGCGTTTGTTGGGTGATTAAGCAATAGAGACTCAAATGAGGGGGGTAGTATAGGATAGTATCCTTGCTACGTATTTTTTGTTTACTCACGTCTGCGTTTCCTGGCTGCTGCGATAAAAACATATCAATGAACGTTCGGACTAACGGAAGTCGTTTCGAAGTAAATTTCTTCGTGGAAGCGTTTCTCGAAAGTTACTCACCAGAGGTCGCAGGTCAGGATGATAGAGAACTCGACCATTGTTGTCGACGATAAAGGAATATCCGTTGACACCTAACTGCAAAATGAGGAAATCGAGATCGACGATATATTAACGACATCGTTGTACAATGAGTTAAAAACGTACTGTCAAGCTTTGTGCCAATTAGCGTATCATTACAATTGAATCACGTACCTTGTAAGGGGGCACAAGTTTCTCGATTTCTTCTACCGGTACATCGGTACCAACTATGCCCAACAAGTTGGCCGTTTTCACCTGTACGAGAGATCCAGACGAAAAGAATAGTTGAGAACAAGTTAAATTTTTGTGGTAAAGCATTGCTATACAGACAGATATTACCGTATAATTTCGACGATCTAGAATAGGCGCTGTAACCGACGTCATTAGCTGTCCGATGTTTTCTTTGCCGTATCTACCACTCTAAACAGAAAAATGAAAAATGAAATATTTGATTAAAACATCTAACAAACGTACGTCCAATAGGGTCTCGTACCTTGCCACCGACGTAAACTGGACTCCAATGAATGGGATGGTCGTGTTGATACAAAACCATAGGTCGAGCCAGAACTGTGACGTACTCGAAAACCTTGCTTTTGATTTCTTCTATATCCGTGATCCTCGCGTAAAATCCTGTGCAATGAAAGAGGGAGGGTATAAATAGAAAAGTTGCGTGTCTTGTAATTTTCGTTATAATAAATCCCAAGAAGAAAAGTAACTCGAAGAGTAAAGTGTTTCAAATATGAATAGTCGCTTGAAATATCGAGACGGGGATTACAAAGAGAAGTAAAGTAAGGCGAATCACCTTTGTTCGCGCAGGCGGTGTTGCGCAATTCGGGGCTCTTGTCACCCCCTATGAGATAGGTGAAGATTCGAACAGGCATGTGCGGCCAATTGTATCGCTTTATCACCTCGGTGGGCAAGGCAGCATTATCGGCCGTGATCAGCATAATCGCCTGGTTACACTGACTCCCTTGGCCCGTTCTATTGTATCTATGAAGAATTTCGAAAGCTGTCCCGAGAGCGGCCGATATATTCGTCGGCATTTCTTCGTGCTTCATCGTGCTAGCCGCAATTTTCAATTCTCGTACATTCTCTGGCGACGCTTGAACCAAGCTGTCTTTGAAGCATTGAACGATCTCCTCCGCGGTGTCTCCGTAACGATAAACGTTGACGTAATCGTCGGGACCCAAAGTATCGAGAATGGTCCTCGCGGTGGCTACTGCCAACCGTTTGTTCCTCTCGGACGCATAGCACTCCAAGTCCACCAGTATAGCTAAATCTTTGGGGCTGTTTGCTGCTCCGACGAACCAATTCGAAATTCGAAAGTCGTACACATCTCGAACGACGCGGTTCGAGCTCCTCGAGCCCGTTCGGTCCTCGATCGGTGGCCAGGTGATCGCTACGAATGGAACATGTCGATTGTAAGCAGAGACGGGTAATAGAAAAATATGGGTACGCTGTTTTTGTCAGTCGATCCATTTAAGACGATACTCTGCGATACGTACCGGGGAATCGTCGTAAAAATCCCGAAGTTGCTCCATAGTACTGCCAAGAGAGCGAAGGGTCGCTTTCGTAATTATTTACAAACAATAAATCCAAGTACTCGCTCCACTGGATCCCGGCAGCTACTTCGCGATCTGTGAACAAATCAAATTACGATTCCTTCGCGTGTCGAATGTTTAATACCGAATATAGCTATCTAGAATTGCAATCTAGAATTCGTGTACCACTACTGATGACTGATGCTTTCTTCTTGCTGGTATACTCACAGGCGTCTTTGATTCCAGCAGGAAGCAAAACCGTTGAGAGTGTAACGTTCACGGCTAAATGATCGAAGTGTCTATTGGTAGCGAGAAAAGTATCCTGGCCGTTTCCTGATTTTCCATCTCCGGAAAATAGCTCCATCCGTTGCGAATATTTTGGCGACACGTTTCCGTCCCTTGGCGCGGATACGGCTGCCTGTTCCGCGCTCTCCACCAATCTCTGTAACCATCGCGTCAGATTATCAATTAAAACGGTAAAAATCGGGATCCATGCAATTATCCAATCTTTACTGTATTCCATTTGGTAACGAGTGAAATATTTTTGCATTCAATTAGAAAAAGCGTCTTCAAGACGTTTTACCAATGGCGATAGAAATAGATACAGACTCGGCCTCTTTTACGCAACATTTCTTGCCGAGAGCCTCGCGACCCGCACAGTCGCCGCTGCCTACTTCTTACCATAACAGCATTCATCTTAAAATCCAGCATATTCTTCACTTCCGCGGCCATTTCTCGCACCAGAACCAGACCATCCTTTCTGACGACCTCGGCCTCCAGCTCGTGGTACTTCTGAATTCAGAACGGTAACTACGAGGTGATAAAGCTCGCCGAGTATCAACGATTCCTCATGAAACTTCGAATTTGTAAAATACGTCCGTATAGAAAGAAAATGCTCGCGAGAGAATATAAAGTTGAACAACTAAAAATATAAGAACTTATTCGACTTATTTCAAAGGTTTGTTAACCTATTTCAAGAAATATAACGTTCAATTATTACTCGTATTACAGAGAAATCGTGTAAACTATTATAGAAGAATACAATGTTCCAAGTATACTACTTAAACGTGAATCATCGAATGACGTTACCCTCTGTATCTCGACCATTTTCGTAACCTGCTTGCCAAACTCCCATAGGTCCACGCCGAATTTCAAGGCCCAGTTTTTCACTCTGCAAACCAAAATTATCATGTATTTTTCGATGCGATAATACCCCGTACCATAATTCGCTATTTATCGAAAACATAAGCGCGCAAAGTCCGGTCCTTTCGTCGTGTTTATCCGGTACACAAAATCAGATTAAAAGGAAATGAAAAAATATGGAAATATGAGAAAATGATAAATTCTTAATCTTGAAGAGAAGCTAAAGAATGTCGACATGGAAAAATGAGAATTCTCTCTTACAGGGAGAATGAAAGATTAAGTCCGGCAAGTAGTCGCGCTCTGTATTGGGTCAGACGTGTGGTCTACGCTACACTGTCCACATTTCACTTACTCGTGCAGACTTTCATTTCTCCCTACGATATCTCAGTCAGATTCCATGACAACCATGACATGAATTGTGAAGCATTTTATGTATAAATATAAATATTAATCTAAAATAAAGAATATTATTAAATTTAATTATCAATTATATATCAAGGATTACGTTGTTATATTAAAGATACGTTGACCATGTATTATTTAACGCCGACGAGTAGCACTCGCGTCCTAATTCGGCCTAATCTCGTTTAAACGCGACAAAACACAACCAACGGTGCTTAACGTCGCTCAAACTGACGTCAACGATTGTTTCTGTCAGCTGCATCTATACACGGCACCGTATACATGTAAATCAGCACCATTGATGCATTCGCGCGTGTCCTACGTGGACACATGCACGTTCACGTGCGCACGCACGCAACTACGTACGCACACACGTCGATCCTGATCCTCGTTAATCGACTATGTACGTACGCGTTACTCGCGACACGCGCCTGCGTTCTTTTCTCATTCCCCTTTTGCATCCCTCTAAATCGTCCGAACCATTCTCTCTTACTTTTCGTTAATTTATCCAGAACAGAGACGGCCAATTCCTTTATTAAATTCAATCATTTTCATTTCTTCAGGTTTAACCATCACTCCAAGTAATCGTTTGCTAATCAATAATTCTTATATTCGAATAAAAAATAATCATTTTTCTATAACATCTACATCATTTTCTTGATTTAGTTGAAGCTGCTTCATGATATCAACATTTTGTCGATACTGTTTCATTATTTTTATATAATTCAATATATCGATGAATATATGTATAATTAATTATTACACATAGTGTACATATTACATTTAATATCGAATTAAATAATTTTATCATAATAGGAAACATAAAATTTGGAATCTATTCGCTATTATAAGTTCTATTACATTATAAATTTATAATTAATCGCAAGTTGGACTATTATCTATAAAAGTGTATACCAAAGTCCATGACAGAATTTTCCTATCGTACGATTATTTTAAGAAATCGTATCTAATTAACGCAGACGTGTACCTGCGTAGAATAACGAACGTCTGATTCGTTTACTAAATAAGTATGAGTCACGTCGAGACAATGAAACGTCGAGATAATGAAATATCCGAGTATCCTGACGTACCGAGAGTTGTACGCACGCAGGGTACTTACACGTAGTACGCTTCGATCCTTTTATGCCCCTCCCACTCGCGTAGGGCGCTATAGGCGAAAAAATTACAATTCGTTCTCGACTCTGGTAGCCGAACGACGCCGCACACGCTTTCGTTACGCTGCTCGAAACTATTCGAGGATCGAATTCTGTTCGCTAAAGGAATCAATGAATCGTCTTCCAAGTAATTCACGCGTAATCGAAACTATGACAATGATTCGCGTTCAATTAAAAAGAAAAAAAAAAGAGGGGATGGTTTCTCGAATCTGCAAATCTCGCAAGTTCAAAGTTCCGCCGAGACGTTTCCTAGCCCACCCACGCCCTTCCGACTACCCCGTAAAACCTTGTTCTTATCGTTAATCCTTTTATTTCTCTCCTTTGATGCATGTCCTGTGGTAAATATAAAAACAAGAAAGGAGAGGATAATATAATCGAGATTAACCATTTCATTGTCGCGCTGAAAGAGCAGCGTTCCGCTACCGAATGGTAATCCTAATGGTAATCTATAGTAGAAGAACACACGATATCGCGATGAAATTTATCGTGCGAACCTGACCCGATGCGTATCGAAAGGTACGCAATGGGGACGTAGGGGTTAAACAACGTACGATTTTACGAACGCATGCCAAACGATGATGGTCACCGATCGAAACTATGAAACAGAAAATACAATAGTCGGTAAAGCTACTCACTCGTTATGAGGTATGTCTTCTTCTTGCTGATAACTCGATCTGATCCACAACAGCAACAACACTCCGTAGCGCAAGAGTTTTTCAACGGACAGAAACATTATTTCGGCGCTATCGATCGACCGGCCGAAGTGTGAGCGATGAAACGTTACGGAACCAATATTTCAAGGGAAAACGTACGCGTTCGTTAGCACGAGTCGACTTCTCGAAAAGTATTAGTCTCACTGCTCCCTCGTAGCAGCGATCGATCGGTCGGAACACGCGAATCAGCGTTACGTGCGTGAAATTTTCCTCGTCCCGATGGAATCTTGTTTATCCGTGAATACGTCGCGAAGAACACAACCTCGTTTTAGCACTTGCGTACGCTGCCACGTCGAAACTGTCGCGTATCATTCTCTGTCGTCCTTTAATCGTCTCGTTTGTCCTGCCAGGAGCCTCGAATTACACGCTGAACGTCTTAGCTGCTCTTAGGCCGTTCGAATGAAAATTCTCTTCCATCTCGAGCGTAGCACAATTCCGTTTAGCTAGAGTTTCGTCTAGGCCCCGAGTACTTTTCTACTCGAGTCTAGTAGTCTAGTTTTCGATTATTGCGGCGTTGCTCGAACGCGTCGTCGACGGGGTTGCAACTGGTCTACGGCGACGACGACGGTTGGTCAGGAACGCGCAATAATTCACCTCCAACGCGCGTTCCTCTTCCTCGGACGGTTTTCGGAATATGACACGGGCTCGTCCAAAGATTGAATCATCTCAGAGTCGGGATCCCCGATCTGCGCGCGAGTACGTAACCAGTGTTAGGAGAAATCTGATTCGCGACAATTATCGAGTAGTGGTCGTTGATAATTTTTCGCGTAACCCTGAAAAGGAACCGAGCTCGAGACACGGAACGAATAATTTTAGCGATCCAGTTGTACGAACGATCGGTTACCGATACAAACGTGCTGTTACCGAGAATGGCGAGCGATTATCGCGAAAGTAATCGTTAATCACTAGCCAACTCTAACGCGTACGCGAATGTACAACCCCGATCGCCCAAAGGATCGAACGATTAGACCGGGTAAAAGAGATGTTACCACTACCGAGCCTCGGCTATAGAACGGCGTTCCTCTCGATTATCGTATCTCATTCGTACCGAACGTGTATTCCTTGCAGTGGTTTGCAAAAATAAACCATAGTTAGGCCTCGGACACGATTCGCTTGTACGATTCACTATTGCACCACCGTTTACCGCCTTGTCGCGCGATCTCTCAAGTATGTTCACACCGTAACGCGCAGAGGACCCGAAAGAATGAAGGACGAGTGTGGGATAAAGGAGACGCCGAAGGGGAACGGAGAAAGAGAAAGAGCCGTAGGAGAAGTAGGGGAGGGAATGCAAAGAAGGGGAACGCAGCGGCGCGGCGGCGAGAAGGAAGAAAAAAGGCGACCGGAAGGATTAAGTTATCTATCTCGTAGGTGAAACACGCGTGACGGTTGCTCTTCGATTAACACGGAACGATCGTTGCGTAACGAAGCTTCGCGGTTTTTAACGAAAGAAAATGAAAGTTGACGTCTCCGTTTCCCGTGTACTTTCTCATGAAAATCGGGCCAAGATGGTGCACGGAGTCGCTTTACGGTGCGAGCCGAAGGCGGCTGGTTGGTCGGTTCGCGCGCGCGCATTACTCTTACTACGTCTACGTTGGTGGGATTCGGGCGTTTTAGGAGTACATATATAGCGCTATTCTACGGGTGCGAGCATGTATGTACTCTCTACCACCCCTTAAAAGGATGGGGGAGATGGGAATGTAGGCAGTTGACGAATACCAGGTCTGGGTTAGTAGTGTGGGTGATGGCGGTAGCGGCGGCGATGGTGGTGGCAAGGCTGCGCGAGAATTACTAGCGCCCCGATGAAACTTTCAATTTAACCGCCTCCTTCTATAAATACGATACGCGTTACTTTCAACTCAAACATTCGAATTTACGTTCGTTCGCTTTTCATTTCTAATTACAATTTCCTAAACTCGTAACTCTAAACTCGTCGTTTCATTCGTGACCCACGATGAAATGCTTTCCTTAGTTATCGTTGTTTGTTATTTAAATAACATTCGTGTATCGCTGATAAATTACTATGTACTTGTATTGTACAGAAATCGTGTACGACATCTGAATCGCACGCTGTTACAAAAATACGAGTGCCGGCCGTGCTTGTATTTTTGCCCCTGCGAGCGTCTACCGTTTAGTCAGTTCACACCTGAATGCAAGGCGGGTCCCATAAGTTCAAGGGCAGTCCCTACGCTATGTATACATATTACATATACATGTTCTGTCCCGTAGTTCCGTTCGTGTACGAGGAGATTGCAACCGAACGAATGTAACTTGCTTTCTTTGGTCCAAATTTGGTTTCAATGGAAAGCTACGAATAGATATAACAATTTCTCTTCGTTAAGTTTGTTTCCTCGTTGAAACGAGCCAGGTAAGAGGCGACGCACCATTTGCGTCTATGTAAAGCCGGTCCTAGATGGTGAGGTTCAAAAAGCAATGGTGGTGGCAGTGGTACACAGCGTCGATGACGATGGTGGTAGTAGTCGTTGCAACGACGAGAGTAGCGACGACAAACAGAGGGAACGGCGGCATTGGGGATTCAACGGAACTAGGGGAAGAGTGACTTAGATTGACGACGCCAAGGTGGGGAGGCAGAAGGTAGGAGGTGAAGGTTGCAAGATATGGAAATGAAAAGAGACGACGGAGCAAAGGTAGAGAGAGGTAGCGGCATCGAGGAGGCCCTTTTCCCACAAAAGAGTGGCGACAGACGAAGGGAGACGTTTAGGCTAGCGAGAGCGAGAGATACTCCCGACCTCGCACCATAATAGGGGTAGCTGTAACGGGGCGCAAGCTCGGTATCATTGATTTAACATGCATCTATATTTTCATGCACAAAGTCAAGTTTCTAGATTCTAAGGGTCCCAGGGACTTTACGGGTTCGCGAAGAATTTTGTACAATGGTGTACCGCAGCGCAAACTTAAACTTGGAGTCTCGGCGCGTGGTCGACGGATAGTGGACCGTGTCTCTTACGACAGTGTTTTCTTTTTGTTAGTATTGAAAAAAAACCTCCAACGTGGAGAATAAAAGCCATCCTTTCGTTTAATTTGGCTGATTATCGAAATTCCTTAAAGTATCTTTGTAAAGTACTTACGAGACACTTCCTAAACATACCTTCTGTCAAAATAAAATATCTATCCCGGAACCCATTGAAACATTCGAGTTTCGATTCCTGCAGTCGTCGCTTGTTCTTTCCCAGATCTTATTTATTTATTTAAAAAATTGGTATAGAATATCTTACGTAACAATATAACACAAACATTCTTACATTACTGGACTTATGTATGTTGGATACTGTAAGTTTTCGTATCGTTATTATTATTGCTATTATTATTCTTATCCCTACATGATTATTATTATTAATACTAGCATCTTCATCGCCATCGGTATTATCAGCGATATCATTATCATCGCAATTCTCATTCTTGTTATTATTACAATTATCAAAATTAAAGGTACGTGGAGATTTCGTTTAATTAAAAAAGAACTTTGTCCTCCATCGTATGAATTTCCACAAAGGGATCTACACTGTTTGCGATATAATTTCGTTCACGCGCATGTTGATAATAGGACGTAGTTCTTGTTGAGCATAATCTTCCGGCAATGGCAGCTGGGAGACGAGCTGAAGTATCACGTTGGATTTATTTTCGTTTGACTGCAGCAAACTTCTAGCTAGATGCAACGTTCTCTTTGCGATTTCTGCTTGGCAGAGTCTAAAGGAAAATACAGTCGTTTATAGAACTCGTCGACTGATTATGCCGTAAAAACGTCAAGAACAAAGGAAGAGAGGAATGATCTACCTGTGCTTAGCAGTTGGACAAGGGAACTGATTGATCTTCAAACAGAGACACGTCAATCGTGGTTTTAGTAACTCCAATTTATAACTTATTCCGCGAGGATCAGCACCGCGTAACAACGATTCGATGTCCATGGTTATATCCATATATTCCAAAAGTAATTGTCCTTGATGAGCCCATCCGCTTATGGTGCCGCTAAATTCCGGAGGATTCAACGGTTTCAACAAGTCACGCAGATACTTGTAATTTTCTAAAAAAAAGTTATAAATATGATTATACCATTATTATAAAGTAATAAAAAAATGAAATTTCTCAAGTATACGATAACGTACCATTTATTATAGCGTCTGCAGCTAAGTGTTCGATAATAATTTCATGAGCCGTATTCCACTGTTCGGCTTGAATGAAATAAGAAGCAGCTTTGTCGTATCTGTGTAAAAGAAAAGACATTTTTTTTTCTAAAAATCAGCTACTGAATGAAATTGTTCGATACGCTGAAATGTATGATCGATGTACCAACCTTTTGGTTACGTAACTTTTCACAGCTTTGGCCTGGTGAATCCAAATAGAAGGTATACCGAGCTCTTCCTTCAAGAACTTTTCCCGCTCTTCTCTCACGCATTGTTCTTGCTTTCTTTTGGAAAGTTTCTCTTGCTCTTCCTTAGAAAATTGTTCCTGTTCGTAATCGGGAATGTCGTCGTCGTCGATTTCAACATGACGCTCCAATAAATTCATCACGCCAGTTTTTCTTTTTCGGGCGTCTCCTTTCAAATGTAACATTACGAACACCGCCCAGTGCCAAAGTCCGTGGGCTTCCAACTGTGTCGCGAAGTTGACATGAGTTAAAGCGGCGACGTGTTCCGAGAGATGCGAGTAACCCAAAGCTAGCAGTACTTGCTGCATCAGCCAACTGCGAAAACAATTGTTTTTTTCTTTCTCGAATTTTGTTTTGAGGTAAAAAAATATTACCTGAGTCTGTAATCCAGAGGATCGGCGGTGTGCGCCGCTGGATTTAAAAGTTCTCCTAACGCGTGATTTCCGGTACAATATAATTTTAAGAGATGGAAACAGAGATCGTATATTGGTTTCCCATTGTTTAGTTCGAGCTCGTAATCGCCGCCTTTGTATTCAGGCGTGGGTGATGTCGCGTAAACATCCGTTGTTTTGCTTGGGTCGAACGATGTCTCGTACAGTTCTAAGGCGTCTCTTATTGATGCAACCGGCGATGAAAAATACCTGTAACGCATACATACACGGTACGTTAAATGTATGTTAATAAGTTCCTAGCTCTGAAAGTCACGCAGGATGAAGCACGACTCGCACAAGTTGCACAGATTTTATTCTGAGAGAATTGCGATACACTGTCCGATAACAGAAAATGAACATGGTGAAATATTACCAAAGATGTACGGCTAGTGCTCTCTTCCAATCGAGACCCTGGCAGACGTTGATGGGACCCTGTTTGCTAGACACCAGTGGTTCGCCCGCCAGCAGTGCATAGATTTTTAATCGATCCTTCGATATATTCTCGTCAGCCCCGGAATCTTGCCATAGCGCCATTTGTTGATTTATTAATGCTTTTGTAGGCATACCACTGCATAACTGGGCCATCAAAAGAGCCAGACAATGATCTCCTACTTTTTGTGCGTTCTGACAAGCTTCCTCTAGCTTGAAGGCTTCAATTCCATTCGATCGAGAGCAAAAACAGAAAAAGGAAAAGACAACATTGAGGAATTAATAAAATTGTGGACGACAGTTATAATTATTCAACATTTTACAACGTATACACACCGAATAGCAAACGCATTATCTGTTCTTCGTAAGTCATATTTGTAACATCCCAATCGAGCGTTAATCGTATAACATTTTTTAACCATTCTCCTATAGCCTCCCGTCTAGCTATTACGATATGATGATCTGCTGAATCTTCTGAAACAACAAAAAATATATTGACGATTACGAATAAACTAGATAACCATTAGTCAACCACGACGCGTGTTTGTTATAGTATATACCAGGGCAAACATTTATCTCGGGCAGAGTTCCCCAGAGAGCCACGCAGAGTTTCCAAACATTAGCAACATATGTAGCAAAACTATCGGAAGCAGATTGATCCATCCAAGATTCAGCGCACTCTTCGGCCAAGTTGCAATGAGCGTGCAAAGCCATTCTCGCCTTGTGAATATCAGTGTCTACGTTGAACAGCGGACAGTCTCCCTCTTGATCCATTATACAATGTGATAATTGAATCTTTAGATGACCCTCTATACTCTTCTTGAATATCGTATATAAAAATAAAAACGAAGCATTGAACATAAAATTTCTATGAAATCTTCTTCGCGTTACCCTGTTATAAATCCAAACCTAATGTTCGATGTAAAAATTACCTCAAAAGTCTGGCTGCATTCTGCGTTCGACCAATCACCACCTAAAATTTGTATACGTTGAACGACCGCGGCGGAAGTTCTGTCTTCCGGGAGACGACCGTACATATAAGACCAAATCCGTTCGAACGGACTGCACAAATGTACTTCGGCCGCTTGTTTCTTCGTACTCAATGTGAGCAGCGTTAAACCAGGTCCCCAGCTCGGTTTAAACATTCTCCCCATCTGAATACCTACGGATAAACACATATTTTTGTCACACCTCACGTAAAAATGATAATATTAATGGTAACTATCGACTATAACACTACTCACCGGTGTCAGCGATGCAACGAGACTCGAGTTTATATATAATAGACTTATATAGTGGAATCACTTCGGACTGCCATTTAAGAATAGTCGTGATCGGAACTATTATTGGGTCTGGAAAACTTTTCTCGTAAATTGGCAATTTGGAACCAATGATTTCCATCGCTCGTTTCGATTTAGCGTCTACAAAGTAAAGCTCGTTAGAATTAGTATAACGCGGCACTTTATTTTGAAGAAAAATTTGTTACGATAAATTATCGATACAGATGAAAACCTACCTGCCTTTGAAAGTATCGGTTCTTCGTATGCGAAAGATGGCATACGATAAATCGTCAAATTCGAACGTAATGTCGGATTGTAAAGTGTTCCATAATCCTGGTCTTCGTCTAGCTTCTGAGTAGAGTCGAGAACGTATCGTATAGAATTTTTTTGTTCGGGAAGAAACAATGCACGGTCTAAATCTAAACAAAAAATAAAAATGATCAAAAAATTCCTTATCACTTTGTTGATACAAAAATAAAAATTGTTCGTAGTACCTCGCTCGTAGACGTCGCTCATTTCCTCGTCGCTACCATCGAAAAAATTGGCTTTCATCAATTGCAATTTATGACTGTCCGTACCCCGAAGACAAGCATTTTCTTCAGTTGGACTTGCTGGCAATGCTGGAACAATCATTTTAAAATCATCAGAAAGGAGCTATCCAAAAATGAAACTCAACCCAGGAACAGTTTTGAAATTTCAACTGACTTTGGGCATTTCTAGATTATTCGTAACTTGTGTTACTTTCTTTAACTATGTTGCATTAAAAATTAAGGAAAGGGAATACATCGAGGAAAATAATTACTACTATACTATCGACACATTTTATCTAACATTCGCATTGTTTCCTTTAAATAAAAAAAAAAATGTTCTATTTGGGAAATCTAATAATATGAATAACGACCGTATCTTTCACCTCTGCCAACTTCTCGATGAAATTTCACTTTAGCGGCAACACTTCCAAGCAGATCGGAATAATCAGCGCCTCCTATTTTGGAATCATTCGTCGTACCATTGACAATGGCCGCAACCTTCTTGTTCTAATAGTAAATCAGAAAAAGGAAGTATATTTCCAGAGAATACATTAAATAGATATATATATATATACGTTTTTATTTACTTATTTACGAAGCACATAAGAATGTACATGTTTTTTGTTTTCATAAGTACTTTTACTTTAAAGCGTTTGTAATATCACTAATCTAATGTATTAATCTTAATATTATTGATATACGTCAATATTAATAGTATATTTACGATTATCATTTAATAATATTATTTTCTCTAATAAACGATATCGATTAATCTTTCATCTAATTAATAGACACGTTGATATTAATATTTGCTAAAACGACTCTCAAGCGCATGGCTTTTTTTCGTACAAGTCTGTTATAAATCCTACTGCGTACTTTACGTAGAAGAAAATTGCGTAGTTGTCTAAGGGTTAAGCAATCGTAGAAACCTTACAGGAACTTTAGATTGCTCCAAATTAGTTGCAGATTTTTGCTGGCCAGCTTCTGACAATTTCAATCTTTTCGGATCGGTGACCAAACTGGCATTGTTGCTGTCGTCTTCGTCCGAATCGCTCAAACCATATTTGGAGAAATGGTCGACCTGAAACATGGATGTATAATCTCGATACGAAAAGATATTACAAAAGAAGGCGTATAGTTTGCAACGATTACCTTGAAAACCCACGATCCAGTTTCAGGCCGATACTCGAGGAATCTGGTATCGTGTTTGGCGGATACTCTTCGTAGCTTCTCCTCGTAATCCATTGCGGTTAGACGATGAGGATCGGTAATCGGTTTGTGCAAAGATTTATCGTGTGGCCACACTCGATCCAACGTAACCTGTGCTTTACGATTTAATCCTTGCCCGACCGGTGGCTTCTTTTCATCGTCCGGATAAATTATAACTTCCTTGAGTCGAAAATGTACTGCGAATGAAGTTCGTCCGGTTATTCAGGTCTACCATTTTTCTTTTCCTTCGACTTTAATAAACCCAATAAATGAATTAAAAAACAGAGCCGCAAAACTTACCGATTTCATCTAAATTGAGACCATAAATGTCAAAGGAATCAGAAAAATACACGTTTCCGTAACCCTTGCGGCCAACAGTGAAATGCGGTACGATACAAGTTTCTCCGTTGACATATTCCTCTAGTTTTTCGAGCGGCGGAATTGTGTAATAACCTGCGCGTTTCAGCGTTACTTTCGCCGCGTTCATTTTCCATTGCGAGTTCTGTTGTGCCCAGAAGGAACTATCGTCTAGTTCTTGGCTCGAATCTGTAGAAAGTTAGAGGAAAGAAAGTGGTGAATATCGTCGTCGACCAAAATACAATAGGTAAATATAAAATTACGTATTCATATTCGTACCGGTATTCTGTGCTGAAGTATCCACGCACGATTTATCTGCGAGAGAGTTATTCTTCAAAGACGCATCACCAGAATTGTTGACTTCCGAGTGTATATGATTCGATGGGCTCGTATTTGCGTAAGGTCGCAATTCTGTAATAGTATTGTTTACCACTTCATCGGTGGATCCATTTGCCGCGGAAAATGGCGAACGTTGTCCCTCGGATTCTTCGTTCGAATGCTTCGTTGTCGAATTACGTGGAAGACTTGTTTTCAACCTAAACGGTAATAATTATTATGCTTGTACCGATTACCTACGACCAATTACATTTGTAGTATGTAGCGATAAACTTACCAAGATGTAGACGATCGTCGATCATTCCCTGATTGTCGATTATTCTCGTGAATATGATTTTCTTTATCCACAGCCTCGATAGATGTGTTCTCAACGTAGGAATTCATTCCATTAGTTTTTTCTTCTTCTTTCCCAGGAGATTGCGCATTCTTTCCTACGGGTTGTGAATTTTCCGACGGTGACAATATAATCGAGTTGCTTATAGACTTTGGACGCAGCACCAAGCGCTTCGCGTTTGGACGTGGCTGGAACGCTTCCGAAAGGGGGTCCTCTTCATCGAGGCCTTCGAACATCGACTTCTGCAAAAATTTACAGGAAATTTAAGATAAATTGTTATACAATTAACCATGGGTTTCAACAATTGACAACTAACTTTGGACAATTGTGCAGGTGTCACTACTTTGGCTTTGATTTTCGGTGATTTGTTATCCGCCGTAACTTTGTACTGAGGACCGTTCAATATTTTAGATGGCGCGTTCGAGGGTTTCAACAGCTCTTCCGCTTTCCCAGAAGCCTAAAAGTACATCGTGTATCGTTTAACTTTACGTTTCATGTTTTAATATATGTAGAGTCAAGGATAAACAAGTATTTACGGGCAAAAGGTTTTTCAATAACGGCGAATCGCCAAATGGCGCGGACACCAATGCCAGAATTTGTTGATGAACCGGTACCGTCCCTGTGCTCTTCATTTGGTTGTTCGCAGACCTACAGTTGATCAAACGGAAAAGGAATGAAATATGAATTGAAATTATTACATTACTCGCAGGAAGAAAAATGCAAAGAATAAGAATTCGTTAGTACCCAGGGCCAAGTAGACTCATTCCCATGCCAGTTCCCATATTTGAATTGGTTCCAAAAGTTGAAGATCCGAAGGATGCCGTTGTGTTGAACGTTGTGTTGGTTCCAGGAGCACCGAATAAACCACCTGGTTTTTGCTGGCCAAACAGGGTAGAACCGCTACCCAATGTCAAGCCAGTATTTGTACCTGTAAGATAATCGCAGACTTTCAACATCGATGTCAAAGATCGTTGTAACACGTGACGATTTAACTTTTTTATTAGTTTCAAGTGTTAAGAACTTTCTGTAAAGTAATAAAAAATAGATAATATAGCTATTTGATTGTTAGGAAACGATTTAGTATATAAACAATTTACCCAGTCCAGTAGAAGGCGCAGCATTAGAACCAAAAGAGAATCCAGACGTCTGTCCTGCAGGTTTAAAACATGTATTAAACAATGAAGTACCGGAGTTTTGACCAGGAGTGAAACCTGTTGTAGTTCCAAAAGTCGATGTTGTAGTCGAACCGAAAGTGGGTGCCGTTCCAAAACCTGCAGTTCCGGTAGACTTAGCACCAAACAAAGTTGCGCCTGTATTGCTGGCGGGTGCTTGGCCAAAGCTGGTGAAACTAGTACTGGACGACGTAGGCGGAACATTGAATGCCGATTTGTTCTGATTAAATAAACCAATATTCTGTAAAGAAACAAGTAACACCCTTAACATTTAGCGTACGTTCGATAATAAGAGACTACACTGGCGTATCGTCTGCGATTTTCTTGTTCCTTTTTACCTGATTTGGTTGTGTCGACCCAAACGTGGATCCAAAACCAGTGTTTTGAGCAGGATTGATACTACCAAAACTTGTACCCGCCGTTTGATTAGTATTACTGGTTGGAAAGAGTGGCGTCGGTGCTGCTGCTGCAGACAAAAATATTTCTTAACGGAACATTCTTATTTGATCGATTAAAAAAACACGAGTTTCCTTTTAATACTTACTACCGAAAGGTTTGGCCTGTGTATTAGTACCAAACAAATTTGTGCTTGGAGTAGAATTAAAAGCGAAACTGTTTGTAGTTGTCGTCGAAGGTGTTCCAAAGCTTGTCATTTGCTTTCCAAACGGACCGCTTGATCCACTTTGAGTGGTCGTTCCAAAACCGCCGCTCATTCCACCGAAACCTAATGTAAGATTAAAGCGTTACAAAATAAAAAAGGATCACGAGTAAATATCAGTAATGATATTTACGAGTAAGGATCATGAATAATCTCATAAATGTATAATAACTAATTTGTGTTAGTTTACCCGTTATCGCAGTACTAGTACCTGCCCCTGTATTACCAAATGGCGAAGATTGTGCAGCTGTGCCAAAAATTCCTGTACTGGGTCCTGAGCGAACAGAAAAAAAAATAATAATAAGTAAGTAAACATTGTAGAATGCTGTCTATGATTAATCTATATTTGCAATCACCTATAAAATTACCTTTTCGTCCCACAGAATAATCCTCGAACCGTAATTCCTCGTATGATTTTGATTCGTACTCTTTCATTGATGCGATACAACAGTGCCTCGCCGATATACTGTGAGATATACCATTTTTTGACATAGAGTCGGTAGTAATGACGGGAGTAAATTTAACGACGGTGCCGATAACGCTTGTGGTGGCGGTATTTGTATTGCCAAAACCTTATACAAACAAGAAAAAAAGAAACGATGAAGGCGGATACTACGCGACATCTCGAAGAAGTATATTTACCAGGTGCAGTGCTAAACAAATTTGTATTTGCAGTGGTATTTGTTTGTCCGAAAGGAGTGGTTTGTTGAGTCGGCTGTTGGGGTTGTCCAAATAAATTTGCTCCAGTTGTTGTACCAAAGCTAAATCCAGCTGACTTATTCGACTGTCCGAACGCCGAAGTTGTCGCATTTGTGCCGAATAAACTTGTGCTTGGATTTTGTTGAGGGCTACCAAATAGATTAGTATTTGTATTGGTTGTCCCAAAACCTGTGGAAAAAAGCAAAAGAAAATATTTCAAAGTTCCTACAAATTTTGGTTCAACAAAATAGTGAATAGCTACCTCCAAAAGATGGCTGAGTGAATGCAGGTGGTGTTGTAGTGTTGCCGAACAAGCCACCCGTAGTAGAACCTGCTGGTTTTGAACTAAAGAGAGAAGTGTTACTACTACCAAATACTGGTGTCGCGGCACTCCCAAAGCTCGTGGTAGCTATTGGTTTACCAAACGCCGACTGCCCAAAGGGGCTGGTTTGCGTTGCATTATTAAAACCAGCTGAAATGATATATAATTATTAAGTATAAGTACAGAACTATACATGAAGAAGAATATGAAATAATTGTGAATGCTTACTGAATGATGCATTTCCTGCTTGCCCAAACATGTTGAGTGTTTAGATGATTCCTGTTTAGGTTTAATTCTTAATACCACCTGAAATACGATATTACATGAAAATAAATCAAATATATTCGTTTCTGCAGCTTTGAGGCAGTATTTTCAACTTTTTTTCTAGGTTTTCTATGAACAAGGAAAAGAACATAGGGACTGAGGCCATATTGTGCAATAATGACCGACATGGCTTTAATAAAGTCAAATACTTTTTGATTATTTCGCATAATACACAAATCCTCGATATCACCCTTGTATTGTTATTGTATTCAATACATTGACCGAGCGTGGGTACCTTAATATCCTAAAACTCATCCATACACGCAATTTCAAATCTGTGCAAAATAAGACGCAAAAACGCGCGATCGTACTCATCTTTGATAATATTACAGTTTATTGTTTCTCAGCGTTAGAAAAGTACGTTGAAGACCATAAGAACAGAAGCGCGATGATATTCACTGTAGCTACAGATGACATTGTTGTCAATACTTTTAAAAACATACCCGTGATCGTTCATTGCACCCTCGTGAAAGCAGTTCTTAACGGACTTCGCACCTTGCGAAAATTGTTTCGATAAAGAATATCACTTGTCAAACAAACCAGGCGAGCGAAAATTTACACTGTGTATAACGAAAATTTGTACAAAAATGTAATCCAAAAAACGTTGATTTTTCGATCGAGTAAATCTTATTAAACTACTGATTCTTGATTGCATTCAATATTTGATCGACATGCACACCGATATACAAATACACCACACATCGAACAACATTATGACCAGTCGCAAGATCATAATTCTCGAAAATCGATCGATACCTCGGGTATAGTTCGTTCTATAGGGAAATAGAGGGCATTAATGTCACTGATAAAAAGATTGTCCATAAGACTGATTGGCTAGCTTTGTATTGCTCTAGTATACAGAATTTAGATACCTTTCTTTTTAGCCCTTTTAAAAGCAGTTTTAACATTTTTTTAAAATTGAGAATATAGCCTCATTTGTCTCGTTTATGAAAGAAAATTAATTTAAATATTAGAGGGGTTAGAAGTTACTAGGAAGACAAGTAACTAGGTTACTAGACGATCGAATTGAAAATTGCGTCAGGCGTTCCTCTCTATCGTATTATTAATTCATGGTGGAAAAATAACGTGGTTAGCGCAATTTCTTTTCCTACTTTGCGAACAAGTAGAAGTAGACAAGTACAGAGTTTCGTGAAACATGGCGCTTAACCTCACCGTTAAGGTTCATCCTGTTGTTCTTTTCCAAATTGTCGATGCTTACGAACGTCGAAAAGCCGAGTCGCATCGCGTTATCGGCACGCTGTTAGGTAATTTTAAAATATACGATAAACGTATATTTTAAAACGATAGGAATTAAATTAAAAAATGGTTACATCGAGTACTTTGACAGTAACAACTGGATATTCGATCGAAGATACGCTACAAATTATTGTTTGCAGGTACCGTAGAAAAAGGAATGGTCGAAGTGACAAATTGTTTTTGCGTGCCACATAAGGAGTCTGAAAGTCAAGTGGAAGCCGATTTGACGTACGGAATTGATTTGTACGAGTTAAATCACAGAGTGAACGCGCAAGAAAATATTGTTGGATGGTGGGCAACTGGAAACGAAGTGAATTGTTTTGCATACCTTCCAACCGTAAAATACTTAAAATATCAACTGTAATTTTTTATTTATACGAATCTTACAGGTTACCACTCATTCTTCCGTCATTCACGAATATTATGTTCGCGAATGCAATAATCCTGTTCATTTGACCGTCGATACGACTTTACTGAATACTACTAGAATGGCAATTAAAGCTTATGTATGTGTGTCATTGGGAGTTCCTAATGGGAAGCAAGGTTCCATGTTCACCCCGGTCAAAGTACAGGTATGGTATCCCACAATCTTTCTACAATATAATTTTACACAAAGTATAGCTTACAATGATTTGTATATTTTATCAGGTCACATCTTACGAGCCAGAAGTTGTCGGACTGCAGCTTTGTTCCAAGACTCAGTTACCGGCGCATGCTCAAATAACTGGGGTAAAAACAGGCGGCGGTATAGAACCGATGATGGATCTCGCGCAAATAGCGGAAGCCAGCGCCAAACTTTCTAACATGTTGGAACAAGTGCTCGCATACGTCGACGACGTGTTAAATTCGAAACAACCACCCGACAATCAAGTTAGCTCAATTTTACATTGTCTAAAGTTTTTCTATTATAGTATCAGTATAAACGTAATTCATTTTAATATCATAGGTGGGTCGTGCTCTTTTGGATATGGTACATTCCGTTCCCAAAATGTCGAGCGAACAATTCGACGAAATGTTTAACAGTAACGTGAAAGATTTACTGATGGTCGTCGCGCTTTCGCAGTTGATAAAGACTCAACTTCAGCTCAACGAGAAGCTCACCCTACTGACGACTTTATAATACAAATCTTTTAATTAAAAATCTGTAATATAAATTGACAAATTCTATGATACAGTTTCTATGAATAAAAAACGTTTTGAATTTTCAACGCAACGCGCAGGTTTTTATTTCCTATTCGTGTATTAATTTACATTAATTAAACTTATGCTTCCAAAATTTAAGATCTTTAAATACAAACGTAAGAAATAAAATTATTCGTACTCTTCTGTATATACATATAAATACAACAATTCAAAGATTACTTCCATTATAAAAATTATATTAATTTGTTTAATTAGGCAATGTTTTACATTTCGCAAATTACGGATCGTCTCTCTGGTTATCTATTAAATTAGTCCAATCGGGGACTCTGTTAGATTTTAGATAATTTTCTTTTGTTACGCATCTCGATGGTAAATCTATAGTTCCGAAAATAGCACCTCCTAACCAGGCCGTGTAATTTGGCTTACTGGGTGCGGTATGAAACTTGAACGTCTTAATTTTTAATTTATCGGCATAATAATTACTGTTTACTAAAGTCAAAAGTTCGGATTTAAGACGACTAGCAAAACCTTTTGTCATTGTCGTTCCACCGATTAACATTATATTTTCAGCTAAAGTACGTCTAGTATCTATCGGACACTGTAACGAGAATTTGAGATCGTTACTAAAACTAACCATTAGAATAATCGATACTTGTATTTAACTAGATTATACCTTAATTATAGCATCCAGAATCATCGTAGGTATACTAAGATTATCTCTGTCTCTTTCCCATAACGCTTCAAATGCGTTTTCTCTAATTTCACCAGGTATAGTAATATTTTTTACTCCAGGATACACGACCGAGGGAGGAGGAGCAGGAGCGTTCGCCGTTCCTAATTTAGCAGATCTTTCCAATGTCGTGACAAAACATGTTCTCACTTTTATATCTTCCGCAAGTTTTTCCGTTATATCCGCGTTAGGAGCAACTTCTTTTAAAGACTTCATCAAATATCTGCAGCAGAAAAAAACCCAAGTATTATATAAATATCGTCGCGATAACGCTCGAACATTTATCGTAACGCGTATAACTTACTCGTGCACAATTTTACCACCCAAAGGAAGAGCCTGCCATGCTTTTAAAATTGGTACACCTTCATAAATTGGAATCAACGTAGCTTCCGTATATCCGACATCTAAAACTAAAGCAGTGCTGGTACCCAATGTACTGATTGTCGCTAAATGAACAGATAATAACATTAGAGATCTGATTTCAAAATGTCGGAACAACAATTTGGCTAGCGTATCCCTAAATTCTGACGGAGTTAGCGGCGATTCCAAGACCACGACTCTAGCATCCTTTGGACTCATCAGAGTGTGTCTAAAATAAAACATATGTATATATATATATATATAAAATAAATATGCAACCCGAAACAGAGACAATACATATAGTCCAAAAAATTGTTACCTGAAAAATAAAGATTGAAGAAACTCAACGAGCAACTGATACAAATCTTCTGTATCTTTGTAATCATAGATTTTTCGTAGCTCTTTGGTCTCTGGACATACGACCTCCGTCCTTATAATACCGCGCGGTGTAGTCTCGCCCGCATAACCAAATCTATTTCCAAATCACACATGAGTTTATTAACAATGTTAAATTTCTCGCGTTAACATAAATGCACTCATACTTTGTATACGCCCTTCCGATGTCAAAAATCACCATTTGTTTATCCGGGAGAAATCTAACGCCCTCATAATTGCGGAGCATTTTGACAACTTGTTTCTTCTTACCAATTCGAAAATGATTATATAACCTACAAATAAACTAAATAACGAGGAAATCTTTGGAAAGCTTTTGAAAGATAGAATATGGTTAAGTTTTGCAGTTTGACGAATGACAGATGATGACAGACTGTTGACAGTTCAACGTGTTAAAAGAAATAATTCTATCTTTGTCTATCATTCGCGATAAAGAGAAAGAGAGGCAAAGACGGACAGTTGTAAACTCCTCTTTACTTCGGAAGTAATTAAAGACCCATTTTCATGTGTCGGCCTTTTCTGAATTCTTTATTGACATTTTTGTTGTAAACAATGGCAATAGTATAAACAAATTTTACTTCAGTACATATTCTCTTAAATTCTGAGCCAAAATATGTTTAATATTGATATTTGCGAGAACATACACCAATGTCATTAAACTGAAGTATAAGTTTTTCCTTTATAATCGAGGGGACTATAAATTTTATTTTATCTATGAATAAAATAACGCGTCGACGATGAATTTCTATATTTTTTGCTTTTTGTATTTATTTTTATTCATTTACATACTTCATTTTGTAACAATATTAGAAAATAATAGACTCGAATGTTGATGTTTTCGGTAAAATTTTCTCACGAAACTTATTAAAAATGCGAAAAACCAGTTCCGATAAGTGTACGACAATCTTTATATAAAGTACAGGAAGCTGTGTATGCTTGTTAAACGATCATTTCGAGTTCTCTCGCATAATCGATCGCTAGCGTAGCCAAATCCGAGCTAGGTATAGGTTCTTCGGTTTTCTTTTCGCTCGTTGTACTGAAGTAAAAGTAACCATCCTTTGCCAAAGTCCAGTTCTTTTTTGTCGCAAACGCTTTCATATCTTTCTCTGAATTTAGATTAAGCATTCTCGACGCATCCTGAATAGAAATTTTATCGTATGCGCTTTCCATACACGCCCCGATTTCATCGCGAACAGTGTTTAATAAAATATCTATGAAAAAACTATACGACGCCGCTGGTATATTACCCGATGCTAAAAATATTTTATTATACGATCCTTCCATTAAATACTGTTCTAAACTTAGAGGGTGCCTGATGTAAACGTTTGACTGTATTTGATCGGATGGTAGAAGTTCTAGCTCCGTGTGAAATTCGGCGACGCGATTTTGAGATAACAAAAATAAGAGATTCAAGCCGAGTAGATGATATTTGTACGCGGACTCCGTTAATCCTGATTTATAATCGAAATAGTAACACTTCAATTGCGCCATGTAACGTTCGAAAGAAGGTATATCCTCCGTTACTATACTCCATTGTGCACCAATTTCTAGAATATCACCTGCAATTATAATATAATTGATAAATAATGATCAAATATTATCTACGTTCGTACGTGTTTATACGTACGAGCTATGAGCAATTCATTTTGACTGGCAGCGCTGTTAGATGTTGGAAGAAACATCAAATGTGTGAGGCCAACCTGTAAAAATTGATTGTTAGATCAAATTATTAACGTAAATATAGCATTAAAAATGTTATGTAAATAAAACATTTAATATCGATCACGCGATAAACGTTAAATATCGATAAACATTGAATTCTAAACACGATGACATTTCACTTTCACAGACAGCGAACTAGGTTATATCTCGACAAGTTTATCAACACAAAAACATCTATAATAACAGAAATATGCAACATATATATTCGATACGTCACCTTTAATTGATTAAGCAATTCGCCACATTTTTTTAAATTACATGGAGTTGCTGTCCATTCTTGCTTCAAATTTTTATACAAAGAAACAACATCCTTTAACGTTGCCATTTTTGGATATTGGATACAAACCATGATCATGCACTTCACGTAGTCTATGCATTATCGACGCGTATGAACTGGAAAAATAGTGTTGACGTGAAAAGTATAAACTTTCACAACAAAATTTGAATACTTTTCTTAAAAAGAACATCGAAAAGATTTAGAATCTTTAAACAATATTGTTGGAATAGAGTATTAAAATTTGATTCATGTAAATGTAAAAATATCTTATTTCATAAAAGATATATCGTTATATTAAATATTGTAAATGGTTTATAAATTCCTAAAAATTTATAAAATGGTTATAAATAGTTGGTAAAAAGATATAAAATGTTTCTGTGAACCTTGCAAAAATAAGAATAGGTCGAAACTACCTAGACCAATCAGAACGTTCCATTTTATTAATAGCGATACACACGATAGATACGTTACATGTTTCTCCAAGTTCTAAAATCTGGTTTAATCAAGAGTCTTTGCATGATATCGTCTCGATTCGCGAAGTTTGCAGTGTTGGACGGTCCAAGTTCGGTTGGAAAAGTTGAATATATTTTGTGGGGATTGCAAGTTACGGGTACATTGTAGGGACGTATCTATTAGTGTGGAGACTTTATGCACTCAAGAGAAACGATCTTTACCGGCCTTCGACTTCCTCTTTCCGTAACTGGCTATAATGGCGTCCGGAGTAAGTCTCTCTCGTGCGATTCGCACCGCTAACCATCGACGTAATGACGAACCAACGTGGACACACATTCCGTTAGAAATATGAATTAATCCAGTAACCAGCTAATCGAGCCACGATTTATTTCAGACTCTGTACACCTACCTGGAAAACTTCAGAGCCTACAAGGTGCTGATCGCGGCTCAATACTCCGGTGCTCAGGTCAAGATCGCAGATGATTTTGTTTTCGGCGAAACGAATAAATCCGAAACTTTCTTGAAGAAGTTTCCATTGGGAAAGGTACGTCGCGCGATGCAGCATGTTTCTTTCATTTCGTTGCGTGTTATACGTTATTTGGAAACCAGCTGGTGTCTCATGATTTTCGCAAGACAGTACAGTAAATTTTCGACTCGAGAAGTTTATTCGTTTTGAAGCTATTCGAATTGTACCTATAAGATGCATTTCTGGGTAAAAGAGGATCAGATCCAAGTTGTATCCTTGGTATTGCTTAGTTAACGGTAAACCAGCTGGCATCTTCATCTATGATTTTAACAAGTCGTTACATTGTAAAAATTCTCTACACGATTAATTAATTCTGAAACTTTCTATATAAGTCAAATTCTATAAATACAATGTATCGTAAGGAAATAAAAATATCAGGTATGGTTTATGATTAATGTGATATTTTCAATATGAGGAATGTGAGCAACAACGAGTAATATTTGCTTAGTGACTTGTCGACCATCTGGTATCTTTTGGAATGAATTTTTACATAACTGATTAATTCATTCTAGAGCTTCCTCTGGAGAATACAATATAAATAAGTCAAATGTGGCATAAGCGTGAAAAAAATATCGCTGATTTCTAAATTTTGTATTTAGGTCCCAGCATTTGAAACATGCGACGGAAAATGTATCACAGAAAGCAACGCGATTGCATATTACGGTAAAATTTATGATTGATACGTCGCACGAATAGCAGAATAGAGTTGTGTGTGCATAATACAAATCGCTCCCTTTTTTAGTGGCTAACGATCAGTTGAGAGGTAAAACTGACCTGGAACGCGCAGAAATCATACAATGGTTCGGATTCGCGGATTCTGAGATTCTTCCAGCTAGCTGTGCATGGGTGTTCCCATTACTGGGTATTATGCCATATAATAAGCAGGTATGGATGAAAGTTTACCATGTTATATTTATATCTGTAAATCCTCCTTCAAAGGCAAAAGTAGTCTAATACCATGACTAATTTTGTAACTCTACGAGGTATAGCAATGTTAGCATATTATACGATATGTACGAATTTTGCGTTACATATCTAATAATATGCGTACATTTTTAAATTTAGATTTGTAAAGATTATTTTGGTACAATTTTCTTTATTACGATATTAATTTCAGACCGTGGAACACGCTAAGGATGACGTAAAGAAAGTATTGACCGCTCTTAATTCTCACTTGCTTACGCGTACTTACTTGGTCGGAGAACGACTGACTTTAGCCGATATTAGCGTCGCCATGACATTACTCCATTTGTACCAGTACATACTTGAACCGAATCTACGTAAACCGTACCAGAACGTAAATCGATGGTTCCAAACTGTTATTTACCAACCCGAGTCAATAGCTGTAATCGGTGCCTTCAAATTGGCTGAAAAAACTCTCAAGTATGATCCAAAGAAGTTCACGGAAGCTCAAGCAAAAGTTAGTGTTATTCTGTTGTTTTGAAGTCCTTTTTGTTCACCTAACTTTGTTTTATACGATAGTAATTATATTTATTATTTTAGCCTTCAAAGAAAGAAAAAAAAGAAAAGGAACCCAAGAAGGAATCTAAGGAATCAAAAGAATCAAAGAAAGAGCCAGTGGAAGAACTAGATCCAGCAGATGCTGCTCTAGCTGCGGAACCTAAATCTACAAATCCTTTTGATACCTTACCAAAGGGTACCTTCGATCTCGATGATTTTAAGAGATTTTATTCTAACGAAGATGAGTCGAAGTCTATACCTTATTTCTGGTCAAAGTTTGATCCAGAACATTACAGTATTTGGCTTGGTGAATACAAGTACAACAGCGATTTAACGAAGGTAAACAAATATACCCAAATGAGATTTTTACAAGTTCACGTATAAATTTTTATTCAACATTTTTTTTTTTTTTTTTTTTAACAGGTCTTTATGTCTTGCAATCTAATAAGTGGTATGTATCAACGACTAGACAAAATGCGGAAGGGTGCATTTGCCAGCGCTTGTCTATTTGGTACAGACAACGATAGCAGTATCAGTGGTATTTGGGTTTGGCGTGGACAAGAACTTGCTTTTACGGTTAGTTTCTTCTTGTATTTCTTTACATTTGTATAATCGACAATATGAAATTTAACGATCGTACTTATTTGTGTAGCTGTGTCCGGATTGGCAAGTAGATTACGAATCGTATAGTTGGACCAAGTTAGACCCCTCTAAAAAAGAAACAAAACAGTTGGTTCAACAGTATTTCAGCTGGACTTGTACCGATAAAGAGGGACGAAAATTTAATCAGGGAAAAATTTTCAAGTAAAATTTTGCCATATGCTTACTATTAAACAGAACACTTTGTTCGCATGAAATAAACATAAAAAAAACGATTAAATATCATCGAACTTTACACAAAAACCTTTAGAATCCTGTATTTCATAGCTTATTCTCATTTATTTAATTTTTTTTCTTCAATTGTTCCTGTTTGTCGATATATCTGTTGTATAACTCGATGCTTTTTACCTTGTCACGTTTGAAATGCCGTTCCAAATCTAGTTTTATCGCACGTTTGCATATGTGTGTATAGTTCGCGAAATGTGGTATTTTCGAATTTATTTTAATACTGTTCGAGTAACGCAGTATGAATAAGAGACAAAATTTCCTTTTTAATAGAATAAATGATGTGATATTTAATTTCATATTCGTACTCCTAGAAATTTCTATTTCGCGTACATGTGTTAAATTATTTAATTTATACATTGTTTAAACTGTCATAACTATATAGAAATACAAATAATTCGATAGACGTAAGAAATAAGATTACTTTATTCGTTTGTTACCGATTGTTTAATAAAAAAAAAGCATGTGTCGTAATTTATAATTAAACATTAAGATGAAGACATAAAATTACGAACGCAGCGTTACGCCTATATTTAAGTCAACTGCTACACATATTATACGATTCATTCTCCATGCCAGCTTGTGTGAAGTTTAATTTTAAATATAATGCATATTTTTACAAAAATAAAACTGTTGAATTTTTAATTATTAAAATAAAGTTTGTACGCTTCTAAAATTCCGTATTACCGCTTAAATATTATCTCGAGGACGAGTATTAAAAGCTCAACATTTAGAGACATAAATTACATATTTTTATACGATTTTATTTTTTATAACAAATAATAGTTACCATAACAAATTATATCTTCTTATATTTACATCGATCGCTCGAGTACGAGATTACGCAGATGTCGTTACAGCTTTTAAAATCCCTTGGAGTCCATCCATCTTTTGACAAGGGACACAAAATCTCCCCTAAATCGAATCTCGCCTACGAGTTCGTTTACACGGACACCCAACATTCTGCCTGTTTCTTTGGTCAAATAATCTCTTAATTCGGATTCTAACTGCCAAATATCTCCTTCAATCCTACGAATAATGGTTTGTCTTCGCATTCCTCTAAATGTAATGGCAAGATAGACAGATTGCATGTAATTTTTTGAACGCTGTATGTGGTATGGGTAAGTCCCTGGTTTTACTGTTAATTAAATGAAATTAATTAGTTGCTTACAAACAAATCATTCAATGTTTCAAAATATCAAGCATAACTTACCAGTAGGTGGCTTCCATCCGGAGGGTAATACTTTCTCCTCGAGAGGAGGCAGAGGCACAACCGTAGGTGGAAGTAATCGTGTCACGTATTCCCATTCTCGAGGATCATTCGATATCTCATAATCTGGATATTGTTCAGTTTCATTGTACACAGGGGAAGATTTGTAACTTCCCCATCTTTTGTCGATCTAATAAAACATAAAAATGTATGAATGATTTCTAATCAAACACTTCATAACACTTTGTTTAGGTTGTATTTCGATAAATTGTCTTCAGGCAATGATTTTCAAATTTTCTCTAACCATTGGCATAAACTTGAAAAAATAAAGAATCTCCAATCGATCCGTGCAGCGAGTTTGAAAAGGTTAAGAATCGCTGTCGTGCACTAGAATAACATAGCGTGCGCTTCGTGTTGCTCTGCTTTTTAAAGTTTAACGGTACATTTTTCAAGATCCCTCCCATGTATCCTCATCGATCTATTCGCTTAAAGATCGAGGAAAACTTTACCATTAAATGAAAATAAAAAGCTAACAACGTAAATACTTGGCGAAAGCTTGTCCCTTTGTTAGTGCACGTTAAGGTAACCCATCATAACGATAACGTGAGAGAATTCGTCGACATCGTCTGACGACAGATTATAAAAACGAGAAAAAAGGTGGAAAGCATAAGACGCGTGACATTACCTGACAGACGATCGGCGAGACGTTGTTTAGTTGAAATTGAGCAGTGGAACGAAGAATAATCGCCGAAAGTTTCGAGCGCGTGAAGAGTCGAAGGGCGGCCATTTTGACTTGGATAAATAAGGGTCGGTGGCCGCCATTGGTGCGCACGGGCGCGTCTTCCTTTTCGTTCTCGTACCAGATCGAGCCTTTTCGCGCGACGGGCCTGTAATTCCAGCATTTTTACCGTCTCGCGAGAAACTTGGTCGCGCTCGCTCGCCCGCCCGATAGGCGAACGCGTCACCGAGCGACCGTGAGTAACATAAAATTCGACCAAATAACCAACGGGGTTCAGTCAGCGCCGGATTAAGATTTTGTAGACCCCTGGGCTACAACACTGTGAGTATGCATATATACGTATACATATGTATCACGAATATATATATATATATATATATGTATGTATATAATACAGCCAGTGTCGGATTAAGATCTCGCGCACCCCGGGCTACAGGACTGTGATACGAGACAGTATTTCTTTTTGCCGCAATATGTTTACTGCAAATATGTACATACTGTAATCGAATTAATCGAGTTCTTTCGTAAAATAGACAATTTCAAGTAATCGTTTTAATTATTTAATTTCATTAAATTGTCTTCAGGCAATGATTTTCAAATTTTCTTACTTAATTTTCTGGAGGCATCCAAGACTATAGTCAGTGTGTCAGTCAGTTTTTTACCAAAATTCCGTCGAAAAAAGAAAAAGTTGTAATTTATTGTAAATACAAACATTTATATAGTCCTCTTGAAATTATGTATCGCTTTAATCTACAGCAACAAATCCATCGATATTTATTAGTCTTGCTTGAAATGCTTGAAAATTATACTTGACGTAACGACAAATTGATAACTCTGGTTTAACACCTGCCAGTATTAACCAATTTATCTTGTCTTGCATTGTTACATTTATAAATGAAAACCCTTTTTATGTATTACTAATGGAAATGTCGAATACAGAATCTGTTATTCTTTTCGATATAAGAAATTTTCTGCTTTTGAATATAGTCTGTTCTGGTTGTCGAAAAGACACCTTGTTATTTTCTTTTTAATATACAAAATTATCAAATTATCTTGTCTTTTCAGAATGCTGTACTCACATTTAAGAATTTATTTAATACAGCACAGCCATTCGTGTTACAAATACAGTTCTTTAAACTGAAGTACCGAGCACAAAGAAGTACAAGTATTTAAATCCTCTATTACATACCTAATTTTGAAAATATGTTTTGTTTCTTATGCAAAGTGTAAATTATCTTGATCAGAATAATAATTTCATCAAATTTGATTTTAAACTTATTCTGTTGTATCTGTACTCGCTTTTTTTTTTAATTAAAAAATTTATTTTTGTAATGTGTACAAAAAATAATGGATAAAATATTGTCTAAGCATGTCATATTCAATAACGTTTAAAAATTAAATTCGCAAACAAATATCAGAACTCAATTTATTTACCTTCTACGGTCTAATAATCTTATTGAATCACTTTTTTCTATTTTTAAAATGTATCGTTCGAATAAAAGTCGGATTTTCGTGGAGTTCGATCGGTAATCGAGAATTCAACGAAAAAACCCAGCTCATACATGGCGGAAATCGGCTGGTTGGTAATACTGATTACAACCCCTAAAGTCGATGCTTTAATTCGGTCCGAAGTATAGCATCTCTATATGCCATTGTATTATTACTGTAAACAAACGTAGTTTATTAATCGAACTCATTTCTAAATTGATCTTTCAGAGTACTTTAATTCAGCATTGACAAACGAAACTTTTAGAGAGTTTAACTTAGTAGAGGTCCCTGCAACCCCTAAATCCTATGTCTTGTCAGCCCTGAGTATAGCAATTTGTTTCCCCTAGTATGCTTGCTACTATGTATCAATCGAGCTTTTTTTTTAAATTGATAATTTCGAGTATTTCTATTTAGACTTAAAATTCCTACCTTAATTTGGACATCGAGTACATTATTTCTGTTTCTGCTGTAGAATGTTTACTACAAATATAGTATTGTGCATAAATAAGATTTTCTCTACTTTGATTCGATATTGGGGAACAAAATAAATTTTTAACAAATTTCTCGAGAACCCTAAAACGTAGCCCGAAAAGCCTACATCTTAATTCGGCCCTGGGTTTAGTTATCGCAAACGCTGTATAGTGCTCCTAGTGCCGCGTTGCTGAGAATTTTTGACGGTGGATCGTTGCGTTTCGATGGTAGTATCGCGGATGATTTTCGTGTGGCGAGCGAGCACGAATTGTACGTAAGGTGAACGTATCTTGTACGTGGTTTCCCGTGGTGTTCGAAGGGGTTGAATGGGGTTGAATCGTCGGGTGAAATAACGCGAAACGAAATTAGCGCGAACGGACCATGGACCTGGGAGAGGTCGCGTGTTCCGCCGTCAGGTGGCAGTAGCCTGAAAACAGTGGGACAGCGTACGAGAGACAGACACCCTGCAACGGGACTCTGTGTGTTTTTCACGGAATTATTTTTCGGAGTTTTCTCGCAAAAGCCACGCTTCTGGACGGCGATTTTTCGGCCGAGAGGTGAGTATACGCGACGAAGCGAATGCCTAGCTGCGAAATCCCGTCGACAGCGCTCGCCCGACCACGTACTAAACCTTCGAAATCTCGAATCGGGTCCGACCTTTTGTTTATTCGTGGCGATTTTTTCGCGACGATTTGTCGCGTGATTTTCGATATTTCTTGCCCATTCAACCCCGAATTTCTCGTCTCGTTAGTTAACGGGCGACACGGGCTTTCTTTCGGCCGTGAATTGTTCACGATCCGCAGCACGATCGACGAGATATCGTGGTAAATATTTCGTGGCAATTCCCCTGCCCGAGAGAAGAGGGACTCCGTGTGTATCCGTGTAAATGCAAAGTTTGTCACGTAATTTTTCTGACCGCCAGGGCCGCATCTATCAACCCTGTTATTCCGGCCGGCCGCTCATCTACTCGCATCCAAAGACGAATTATGTAGTTTTTCCACTCGGCGTACAGAGTCAATTCGTTCCTGTCTCGCTTTTAAGAGGAAAGGTACTATTTCTTCGATTATACAAATATTCCAATATTATCTTTGCATTCCCTTCTAAATTGAATAGATTATAATAGTACATGATTTTTATAATAAATATCTTCATAGACCTATCGTTTTTCAGTCGATACGTATAAAACTTGATACCATTGCTTCTTTCAATTCCTAAATATGTATTGTTCCATTACTAGGGAACTTGACAAATTATCTTGAACGCTACCATGGTAGTAGCGCATACTCTTCGGTTGGTAAATGGCTTGCAATTTCATGTAACGAATGAAATTGCAGGAGCCCAATGTGGGTGGAAGTGAGATGGCATCCAGGGAAAAGAAACCCTTAGCGCCTTCCAAAGCAAAACAGAAGGCGACGAATGAATCTGGCTTGCCATCAAATGAAATCAAAAGTAGAAAGGGCAAGTCTTTGACGAATCTTAAACAACAGCAACTAGCACGTGATATTTTGGAGGCAGTGGCAACCGGCAGTCAGCTTCCTCCGAAATTAGAGGCAAGCCTGCCACGCAAGAAAGTTCTCAGAAACCTCAAGCGCAAACAAAAGTTGAGAGTAGCGAAGGCTAATCTTATTAAAGCAAAGGTTACGAGGAAAGTAGCCAACAGAAATTTGTGCAGAATAACGTCTGACATCAAGAAGGGCGTCAAAACGAAAAAAGTGAAGTTATTAGAGGAAAACACGGCCGATAATAACTCGAGAATTGTAGAGCAACGAGTAAACGATACGGATAGCGAAAATACAGGGACGGAAATATATAACAGAAGTGCCAAGAACAATCTCAGGACCAAAAAAACCAAGCTTGTAACAAAAAGTAGCGGGGAAGTAGAAAACGAAGACAAAGATACGGACTCTATCGCTGGATCCAGTACCAAGAGCAGTCCAAAATTGAACAGAAAAGGGAAAAATTCCGAGAGTCTGGACTCTTTGTCTAAAAGCGTTAAATCGACCAAGATATCGGGATTTAAAAGGAACAATATCAAGGAGAAGGACAGCTTCACCAAAAATACGGAAGGGGATATCAAGTGCGTGAAAGGTAAAAAGAGTAATAGCAAAGATATAGATTACGCTAGCGCAAAGGCATCCACGATTGACACAAAATTTTCGAAATCGCTTCTGGATGCAAAGAGTTCTATAGATCTTACCATAGACGAAGTTATAGCTTCGATGTTGAGCGATTCGGAAATAGATAGCCAACAAGGAATAACGGAAAAAACCGAAGGAAAAATCAGGAGAAGTAGAAAAATGCTGGTAGAAGAAAACATAATTTTGGATGAAATTAAAAAAGAACCAGACACTGACGACGCCAAAATTATATCCGATGGTGAGAGCTTCGAAACCGAATCCTTCCAAAGCATCATACAGTTGAGGAAGAGATCCAGTACGTCGGTTGGTCAAAGAAGTTTACGAAATGGAAAGTTGCGGCAGTCGGATTCTGTTATTTCCACAGACTTGGATCCTAAGAAACGTCGAAGGTTAAACTCGGATGACCCTGTTAGTTCAGAAATTTCAGGAGATAACAACGCGGATAGTAGTATAGACACGGAATCTTGTTTTTCCGAATCTAGCGGTAACGATCCTCAAATAGTTATGGTAACAGCCAAAGATGAGGCTTGCTTGAAGAAGGATATTCTGAAAAATTGCGAGGATAGTTCTCAAAATGGTTCTGAAACAGAAAACAATAATAACAGTGATCGAGTAGATAGGGCTAGCGAAGTAGGACCCACTCTACGCTCAAAAACTAAAGCCAAAAGTACAGAAATCGAAATAAAAACTGACAATATCAAAGTTGATTATACAAGAATAGCACCTAAGAATACAGAGTTACAGGAAGAGATAAAGAAAGTAAGCAATTTAGATCAAGTTAGAAAAGATAATATTTTAGCAAAATTTGCAGACAAGTCCAAGAGTCGTAGGAGTAGCTTAAACATAGATATGAAGAAGACGGTCAGTCCGTTTTATAGTACAGACAAATCGGATGGCAGTCCAAAATCACAAATAGATCAAATGATAGAAAATATCAAACTCACGATCGCCAAGTCCATCGAAAGTAAAATGTTTGCTACAGAGAAGGGACTCGGATTAAGTAAAAACTTTGAAGTACCAAAAATCGAAGAAATAATAGCACCCTTAAGCGCAGAGTCCCAGAAATTGGGCTTGGAAGAAAATCCAGACGAAGACAAGTCTACTATTTCCAAAAATGAGATCAAATCGGACAATTCAGAAGATTCGGTACCAAAAGTGGCCGACACTGCCAAAGAAATTGAGAAACTAGTCATGGGCGATATCGAACCAGCGGAAACTCATTCTCAAAATATTCAAGAAAGCGAATCTCTCGATGCCGATGGAAGTGATATTGTACATAACGCTTCCGAATCTGTTCACGTGGAGAATAGCGAAAACAATTGTCGCAAATCTGTGGAACAGCAGGAAGAACCAAGCGAATCTTCTACCTCGACAGAGGTGTCCGAGAAATATTCGGATCAAGTAACCGATGATCAAATTAAAATAACAGACGACAGTAAAAAAGGAGTGGCTGTTAGAAAATCCCCAAGAATAATTGACAAAAATTCTCCGGAAAATGTAAACAGCGAGACTGCGAAAAAAGTGAATAGGGTATCGAATAAAACAGTACAGAAGTCTGACAATTGTGAAGAATCTCCTCAAGATGTTGCAAATAACTCTTTATGTTTGCAAGAAGATGCAAATAACTCTTTATCTCTGCAAGAAGATGCAAATAAATCTGTACCTCTGCAAGAAGATACAAATAAATCTGCTTTTAAAGATACAGTTTCGAATGTCGAACCCCTTAGAAATGAATCGACCAAGATTGCACCAGGACCTTTGATCGACGATGCAGAAACTGGATCCCAGCAGATTAACGAAAGGCTCGTCAAAGAAGAAGCAAAGACAAATGAAGCTACCGAAAGCGAAACCGTGGTTCCTTTAAATACTTTTGTAGATTCTGAAGAAGCAGAAACGTTAGAAAGTATTTCAAAAGAAGTAGAGAGATTAGTAGCGGAAAGTCAATTGAGTAATCAGTTACAAAATGTTGCAAAAGGTGTGCAAGACGAGCGAGAATTGAGTATTACGAATGTAACAGAATTCTCACTGTCTCTAAGCGAATCAACCGCAATACCAGACGACGGCAACGTACAAGAAGCAACTGTCGACGAAGTAAACGTTGAGCAGGACACAAGTAATATGGAAGACATACCCCGGACATTAGAAAAGCCCAAAGAAAACGAACATGGTACTCTGCAATCTGTGCTACATACGAAACAAGATAGCAGTAACTGTTACGCATCGGTTACTTCTAACTCGAACACAGATTCTAACGCTAGTGATACCTGTAATTCCATCGAAGACAACCCAAAAGATACCGAAGATACCAACAAAGATAATACGTGCAAAGAGAATAGAACCTGTAACGTTGCTATAGGTGTTAAAAGTTTCGAGTCCGATGAGCAGAAAGTAGTTTCGAAGAAAGATTCGGAACACGGACAGTCCACGGCGACGGAGGAGGCTGAAAAAGAAAGTGAGAAATTACCAACCGACGTTGCAACGATGGAAGACCAAAAGTCTGCGGCTGAGGACAAGAAGAGGGTGCTGAGGGCTCGAGAGAAATCGAGAAAATCAGAGAAACGACAAACGTCTTCTAGCAGGGAACGGAGCGACGGTACGACGAATGTTAAAACCGAGGAAGAAGTCGAAAAGGTGCAGAATATCGCGAGAGATGTGCAAGAACTACAGGAGGAAAAGGCTGACGCTGTAGTGAAAACAGAGGACACGGATGACGCTCAAAACGAATTGGAATCGAATGGGTCCGAGCCTCAGGTTCGGCCGAGACGCAGCAGGGAGACGAAGAAGCGCAAGGAGGATCAGCTGACTGCGTTGAAGAACAGACGATCGAAGGTTCGGAGATCCGACCAGCAAAACAAGGAAGAGACCCTGCTGGACGACGAGGTAGCCACGATAAACGAAAACAATCGATCGTTCCTGAGTAAGTATGAAAACGGGTCGGAATGTACGACGAATTTCCGTGGTTTTTCCGAGGGTGGCAGAGGCAGCCTCGATAAACATCAGGAAGCAGCGGACAACGCTCGAAGCAAGTCGGAGAACGACTTGGTCATCGGAAGGAAACCTGGAAAACCTAACTGCGAGAACAGGCTATCCGTGAACCTCTCGACGAATCACATGGCCAAGCAAACGGAGAATATCAACATACTGGAAGCGGAATGTAAACCTGTAAAGACACCGGAGACGTCGCAAAAGGACTCCGACGAAACGTCCATGTCAGGCGAGTCGTCCAGCAGCGTGAACATCACCCCAAAGATCTTGGAAACACCAGAGGACAAGGTTAAGAAAGAGTCTATCTTGAGATTGCTAGGATTGGAGTCGTTGGAGAAGGCTGCCGAGCGACTGAGCCATCAGAAAGCGAAGAAGGAACAGTACACGGGCACTCTGAAGACCGTGATCAGGGTACAGAAGGATAAGGATAAGGACAAGAGGCGGTCGAGGTCCCCTTTGAAGATGGTGCTGAAGCAAGGCCGCGGAGACGGGGAGGGCGATTCACCCGAGTTTTACACCATTCAAAAGGAGGTAAGCTATCGGAATATCGAACAATATTCAATATAAAACCCATTTCGATCAAATGTTTTTTCTCAACTGTTGACTTGTTTTCTGTTTTCAGTTTGGAACCAGTGGTTTGGGAGATAGCAGCTCTGGTGCGAACCGAAAGTTCTCTACTAACCACAGACACTCTTGCGGTAATCCTGGTTGTGGGAATAACTACATTCTTAATCGTTCCCTTGTCCTTCTCTGCTTTATTAAAACGAACACACACACACACACACACACACACACACACACACACACACACACA